>NW_019416700.1:176950-190355 GCF_000390285.2 Anoplophora glabripennis | reverse complement strand
GGCATCACCCTTGTAACCGCTTATGAATTCGTAGCCACTCGAAGAACTGTCACCGTCGATGGAATGTTGAGGGCTTGTTTTTGTTTATGTTACAGAAATATTAGAGTACCAAATTGTTATCTCTTCAGAGTTAAGTTTTAGTCTGTGTGTGAAAGACCATCATTATCTAACTTTTGTAAACACTTCCTTATATGGTCATGTTTGGTAAAAAGTAAACTGATAGGGTAAAGGAATGCACTGGGTACCGCCCCTGTGAACGGAACAAAACTGAAAGCCCGGGAAGCACCTGGATCATTCAATTGATGAAACAACCATAGCCGTGTGGCTTTTACTATTATTATTATTATTATTGTTATTATTGTTTTTGATAGAGAAGTAGTCAACAGGTTGCTAGGGCTGACAGTGGCGGACCGTTAGTTCCTATTTTATAACTTGTATAACAGCTCCCGTATTTGTAATAAATAGTGTCACGTCACCCGTGTATTATTTCAAAGGAGACACCGGAGTAAAATAATTCCCGTGTCCACCAAGTGTCTCTGACATATATAATAGCTATAATCCATAAAGTCACATATAAAAACGTTTGAGACTGTCGATACAATTTACAGCACTAGTAACACATGACATGTACCTTAATTGAATATATCATTACGTTAAGTAATACAAAGATGAGAGTGGTGAGTCGTGAGAAGACCAGTGATGCATTAAATTGCTAATATATTGAAATATGGGTCAAACCTATCAAACCTAATAAACTTCACAAAATTAAATTTTCTCTATTTTCGATCACATATCCAGTTGCAAATATTTATAAGATTAATTCAAATTGAAATATCGAAACTAAATGAAGATTAACATTTTTCCTCCACCTGAAGCATTTCTATTTGACGAGATCTCGAAAACCGAGAATTTGTCATTACAAAGTTTATATTACCAGAAAAAAACAAATTACCTGAATATTTTATTAAAATTGAACAAAATCAGATTCCTAAAATAAAGTTTTAAATAGATTTCTTATTGGAAAATTTATTAATTTTTATACATTTTGTTATTCCAAAACGTCTTTACTTTGTAATGAGAAGATTATATATATTTACATTCATTTTTTCAAGTAAATAGGTATCTATGTTAATTTCTCTCAATTTTCTATCGATAACGATTTTGTTCAGTTGCATTTAGAAAATTCCGTGTCGAATAATAAATATTTAGTGTCACATACACGAATCATGAAAATAAAATCAATAAACAACTGAAATTTAACGCGTTTTGTCATCCTTTACTGGGCATGTTCCACTATTGATTGCTCTCCTAGAAAGAAAGGAGACGATGTGATAGAAAATAGTGAAGAACTCACGCACGCTGCCCAGGCCCAGGCGTCTTGTCGCCAGTAGTCTTGTCGCCGCTAACGTCACGTATCCTGGTTCACATTATCGTGCCCGCTAGATACTGGGTCGAACGAATAGTTCAATAGCGGTGCATGGTGCATCCGACAAAATGAAATCGTTTTAGAGTTGGCGTTATTGATCACAACTATATTTAATGCGCCGAGATAAGTGAACAAATATAAAGTAACTCTCTGGGATTGTATCATTACTTCTTATTCCGAGTTTTGTTGTTACAATAATTATTTAAATCATTTTGAAATATCGTTCGACATAATCTTAATTGGATATATCACGAATGCATATTTCACGAGTAACCTTCTTGGACGAAAATAAACCAATTTTGGTCAAATTATACAGTTCTGCAAGGTTTTGTTCTAGAGCAGCTGAGAGTCATTTTTGAAGTAATTTTTTGCGTAGAATCCGAATCTGAACTCAGAATTGCTCCATCACGTCACGTTCCGAGATATCCTAACTTAAAAGTGCGAAAAACGCGGTTTTTTGCTATATTTGAACTACCACTTTTTTTTTGCAAACATGTGTTATCTAAGTAGGTACTCAAATTTGGGGTAGACATGTTTTTGGTGTAGATGAGGACGAACATAAGCGTATTTATTACCTAAAGATTCGGAACATAGGTATTATATGAAACAATGTATTTACGGTTAAAATGTACACCTGTTGCACGGCGCTAAAATGTATCGTTCTAGAGAACCAGTTTTTAGTTATCCATCATAAAAAGCTAAGTATTTAAGGTTGATCTATTCCAATTATTAATCTTCATATTTTTGATACATTTTTCACAGCTAAATATACTTTTCGATTTAGACAAATGTCATTCATTTGTCAACGCCTACTGATATAACGACTCCAAATTTGATCTCGCATAACCACGCTCTAAAGGCTGTTTCCGACATTTGGATAGAGACAAGTTAGTCTAAATAGCAAAAATTATTTAACGTAATTATTTACAAATTTGGCAAAAAAATCAACTTTAGTTGGTCTAGAATGCCTCGAAATCTGTTTCTCTACCACAATGTGTTTATGCGACATGCAACAAGTATGAGGTCTGTTCAGAAAATAACCGAACTTCTTTAATTACGCTCTAATGGAGATATTTAGTGATGTGCAGTTGACAGCATTGCGTTGCGCATAACCTTCTCTGTAACCACATGTTCTTAGATTGTTGATATTTCATTTCAAGTGTTAGTGACGATTTTTGAAATGTGCGGTTTTCTGGAACAACGATGCAACGTAAAATTTTGCGGGAAACTGGAGAAAACATTCACGGAAACGTTTCAACTTTTGAAACAAGCTTAAGATGATGCTCTGAGTCGTACGCAATGTTACGAATGGTTTTCACGATTTGAAAGCGGTCGTCAGTCAATTGAAGATGATCCTTCGACTTCAACTGATGACTCCCACGTCAGGAAAGTCAAAGATCTAGTGTGAGTAAATCGCTGTTTGACTGTCAGAGAAATTGCTGAATTATGTCGTGCCATGAAATTTTGACTGAAAAATTCACGTGTATTGAGTTGCAACAAAATTTGTTCCTCGTTTGATGATCGAACAACAGAAAGAAAATTTGTCAGCAACTCCTTGAACGATCCAATGACGATGAAACATTCAGTCAAAGGATTATACCAGGAGACGAAAACTGGGTTTACGGTTGCAACATTCAATCATCACAATGGATTGGCAAAGGATCTCCACGCCCCAAGAAAACACGCCAGTCTCGATCCAATATCAAAGTGATGCTCACCGTTTTTTTCAACTTTAATGAAATTGTGCACTTTGAATTATTTTCTTCGAGGTGAAATAGTGAACCCTGTATACTATCAAGGCGTTTTACAACGGTTACGTGAAAAAATCCGCAAATGGAGACCAGAGTTGTGGCGAGACAATTCATGATTCCTGCACCGTGACAATACGCCCGCACGTTCAGCTTTGTCAAATCAGATTATTGTCCTCCTTCACCCTCCTTACTACCCAGACCTGGCTCCATGCGATTTTTTCTTATTTCCGAAATAAAAATTATGTACCGCTGAAAGGACGCCGTTTTTAGACGACTATTGATGACATCAAAGCAAATTCGTCGCAGACTTTGAAGGCCATTTCAAATGAAACATCGCTGTGAAAAGTGTGTGATTAGGGGAAGGGAGTACTGTGAAGGAAACAAATACCAATAATGTATAAAATTAATAATAAGGTTTAAAAAATATATAGTTCAGTCTGGATAGACCTCGTATAACTTTTTAAAGTAAGGTTTCATAAAATATATCCCGTTTTTTTTTAAACTCTAACAATAAAAATAATATATCAAAAAACAACCTCCAAATTCTAAATTAAAAATAAGCCAATGTTCTTATTCTCCTACTCCTACAAAATTTCTCTTACATGGAGTAACGAACTGATTTACAAATAAAAAAACATTTTTTTCTAAGGCTTGTAACTTCTTAAGGCAATTGTACCAAGATAGCTTGACGTGTATCGGTTAATTTTCATCGAAGGAAGTACATACGCATGCGGTATGGTATAAGTTCAATTTATTTTCACAAACCATGTGTATTGAGGAAACATATAGGTATCTAATTAATTCATCTGTGTAAAACAAGGTTTACATTTAAAAGATTTTACCTAATAAATTTTCCAACAATTTGATGAAGGAGTCACATTCTCATATTTCATATTTCATTAAATTGACTAATTTATTATCCAAATTTGAGCTGCCTACAGCTTTACCAAACATTTCAAAGACAGAATGAGATCCAGTGCTAGTCTGGTAACTTGGTCACCATGCATCTGAAACTCGCGAGCAAGATGAATTTGATCAAGTACAACTTTGACAATGAAAATCATTCATAGTAAGAGCAGGCCATTAACCATGATAGACAACTTAGGTCCGTGTGTAACAAACACACATGTAAAATGTCAAAATTCTAGAATGAATTTATACTATTTAGTAAATACTATTTAGTAAATACTAAGCTATTAAAAACCACTAATAGTCGAAATGCCGTAGTCCAGTGCACACTGTACTATACCTAAATACCGACTTAACCTCCAGTTTCTGAGTTTATTTGAACCATAGATCTAATATGGTATACTATTAGATCTATGATTTGAACAAGAGAGCATTATGTCTTCCGATATGTCAAATAGTCTAAACTTACGTCATATCAAAGAAACTGGAGAAGTACGGGACGAGAAAAAAAACTGTTAAACCAAAACTAACATTCTTACGGACATATCGAGATGAATTCATAATGCCAAAATTTTTGAAGGTGAAACATAATGTCCAAATCAACACAAAACCTCATCAAGCCAGTACCTCGCTATAGCCGACAAACCGGCCACCGAGAGAGCATTATACACAGTCAGAGCAAGAATATTGAGAAATTACTCTCCGAAAAACCACACAAAGACAGACTAGTTGAGATAAGTCTGGGTCGTCATTAATTTAGTTTTTGTAGAACTAATTGACGAGGTTACAAACGTTCACACCAGAGAGTTGAATTTTGTCATAATGCCCAAAACGATGCCTAAAGAGAAAATCATTATCACCCTGATAACCACTTGTCGATGTCTTCTCCGACGAATTGCCAAACCTCCGAAACCAAATCTGATTAAAGGAACGAAGTCCAGGCCATCAAAGACCTCCGGGAAAATGAATAAATTACCATACTTCTTGTCGAAACAAAAAAACAACAACCGTTATCTTGGACACAACAGAGTATATCACTAAGAAACAGAATCTGCCATACAGAATGTACGGAAGCGAATAAACTTACTTCAACGGTAGCTTCTTTGGTTGAAATAAACCGATGTAAATCAAATTACTTTAATTTTGTCTAGTTTTTAGAATAATCCTTCATGAATAAAGCCTTATTTTTTACCTAAAACATATAAGAAGAATATCTTTAATAGTTTTGTTCTTTTTTTTTTCGTGTAAATATTTTAAGGAAATACAAATGTTACTGAAACATCAATTTATTTGCTTAAATGTGTTTCTATAACATGTAAATGCACCGTCCCAGAGAAAAATAGCTTTTTTACTAGTCATCAGCTACGAACAAAATAAAAAAATTGAAATCTCTGGAACGATACATTGACAAAGGATATACTACATGAAGTGGAATCTCTAGCATTAAAAGTTTCAGCGCTTCTGATGGATGGACCAGAAACTATTTTTATTATTGAGCACAAAGCATACACTATATAAAGGGGTCTATAGTATTGAGTTTATTTAAAAGTTTGAGCGGAAACTATTTTTTATTAGGCATTTAGAATGATGATTTTAAAAATAATAATGCAACATTTACAAAATTATTTATTTTTAAACAATAACTTACATACGCATTAGTTATTCAAAAAATAATATTCAACAGTATTACTTTATTTTTAACTCAAATGTGAATCTTCTGTCTAGATTCTGTTTTCTGTCTAGAAAATTCTGCTTTGTTCAGTCCATTTCTTTCAACACTGAACCGCACTGAATAATATGAAATGATATTTTAAAATTAAATAATTTGTCAGAAACGCCGAAAACAACAGCTAAATTTATAATTAATACATTGTAAGTCGCAATAAGTTAAATCTCAATAAACATCATATAAGGATACACTATATTTGCAAAAAAATACTATAACAGCGCCATACTTTGAGTGAACTTTCACACAATTTCTATATCGTGTACTAATCTAGATGCCGTTCTATATAGTTTACGCTTTGTGGGTGCATTTTTTTTAAATTAGTAAAGTGACATTTCATATGCATATGTGTTTTCTTAAAATCTCCACCGACAAAAAAATACGACAAAGAACTAAATATTGTTTAAGGTACTTTTAGCGTTTAAGGTAAAAAATAAGTTCATATTCATATTTCATAAGTGAAAAAAATATCTTAAAAATTAACACAAAATAAATTTATTGGCTGAACAATGGGTTTGGTTACCACGTCGTCAGTTTAGGCCTGTTGACGTTTCGAAAAACATATAGCCCTCTTCTTGAGAAAAATTTCTAAAACTGATTGATCTGAATCAGTTTACTTTCACCCAAGGAAGCCTGTGGCATGGAAATATGACTTATTCTCTTCCGGACATCCTGTATAAAATCACAATCTCATCGATAATGTTGAGAAAGAAAGAAGTAGCCACTGCGATTCGAGTCTTTAACATTCCCAGGCAGTTTACACAGAGGTCTTATTCTAAGCGACTTAAGAACGTTTCTACTTTATTGCATTCCAAAAGCCCACAAACCAAATGTACCACTCCGACCCTAAGTGGTATTGGATCAGCCACTTACTCATTCGCCTGGAATGTCATGTCACAAGAAATTAAAGACCTAGTGAGAAAGAACACCAGTTGGAAAACTACCAACAGGTTTTAACACAAAATCAATAGAATCCAACTAGATCCAGACATCCTAGTCAATTTTGATATACAAAAACCTCGACAAAAACATAAGAATAGAAATTGAAACCCTGTTTCGCCTAACAAAGTACAAAATTATTTGTGTAAATGCCGGTATTCGTTTAATAAAAATTGTACCACCACTTTATTCATATATCCAGTAATTTTGAAGACCACAAAGGCGAACTTATATGGGTGTCTTGTACAGGAGAATGTAATTGTTTTTTCAGGAGTTTTGAGTATTTGTCGAATTATCCACAACTATCGTATTTACTGTCTTTAAAATTGTAAAGCAAGAATAAATTTAGTAGAAATATTACTCGTACTTTAGTTAGGTATTCTACCTAACGTCTTCCCAATAATCCTCGCCCATATGTTAACCATGAACCTTTGTTGGTGCTTTGCCTGTACTTTGCACTATTGCAAGGGGACTATTTCAATGATGTGTTATACAAAAATTTTTTCGAAAACTAATTTTATCGAAACAAATGCAAAGTGCCTTTTTTTAAAGAGGAATGGCCAAAGTATTTAAAAATTCAATTTTTAGGTCTATAAAATGACACCTGTCAAAATTTTGGCCCAACGAGTGTGGTGGCAAGTCTGTTCCTGACTTCCCTGGCAGTGTAAAACATCTACTGTAGTATGGTTTTATGAGCCTTTCTGACCTACATAAAATATTAGAATTTCTTTAAATTGGGTACCCCTTTGGGGCTCTGTATCTCCGTTAAGGGGCACTTTAGGATTTTTTTATGATAAACTATGGTTATTTTGACCTTCCCCGGACACTCACGAGAGTATGCCACATGCTTACCTGACACTCTGTATAAAATTTACAAATATGTTTTTTTTAAACTGAATAATTTTTTTTAGTTTAATATTAGGTAAGATTTTTATTACTTATTTATTATTAGTAAGCATATCAAACCGAAAATTATGTTATTTTCTAAAAATTGTACAGGGTGTTAACAAAAGAGTGTAAAATATTTCAGGAGGTAATAGTATGAACCAAAATAAGCAGAAAAGTCTTAATAAACATGGGTCCGCAAAGTAACGGTTGCGGAGATATGGACTACTATTCGTTTTTCAAACATTTTATTTTATTAGGAATAAACCGACAAAGGAAGCTTTTAACAAACAAAAAACAAAGTTACAGAAGATGTTCAAAGTGCCCTCCGTCCATTTCCAAGCAGGCACGACATCTTCGTCTCAACGATATTCGAACTCTTTCGAAAACACCCTCCTTGGTTTGGATTTCTTGACACTTTTGATTAATCCGTAGCTGCAGCTCTTCCAGGCTATTTACAGAAGTACCATACACTAATGTCTTCAAATATCCCCAAACAAAGAAATCTAGAGGGTTCAGATCAGGCGATCTTGGAGGCCATAAAACAGGTCCGGCCCTTCCTACCCATCTATGTGGATTTGGATAAGCGTCAACATAAAGACGTCGCGCCTCGGTGGCGTTCCCATTAGCACGACCATACATGAAATGCATATCTGTTAATTCTGCGTTAGAGTAACCAGCCATAGCGAAAGAAAACTTGTGCACTGAGAACAACTGTCAAATACGTACTGTTTATTTCACTAAACATCAACCAACTATTATAAGAAAATACACAACGTTTTTGCAAAATAAAAAAAGGGACTAAAAAACATAAAACATTCCATATCTCCGCAACCGTTACTTTGCGGACCCATGTTTATTGAGACTTTTCTGCTTATTTTGGTTCATACTATTACCTTCTTAAATATTTTACACTCTTTTTATAACACCCTGTATATCACGTTTTAAAGATGGTATACGTTTAAATTATCTTAAGAAAATGTATCTCTTGACTTTTGGGTAATCCTTGTGATTACTATTATTTACAATCGATTTAGGTACATCAATTTAACCTTAATAAATGGTTGCTCGTGAAAAGTTAAATCGTACATTCATAAACCAATTTTCACCGGTGCGATATCCATTGAAATCAGCTCAACTAAATATCCAACAAATTCCAAAGGATGAATGAAAATATCTTAATTATTGTATTCCAAATAAGAATTGATCATATGATTAAAAGGTGCGTGATACTTTGAACTAAATAAAAATTACCTTCAGAAATTCTATGAAGAAATAATCGTTTGTTTTTGGAAAACTTACTTCATTTTATTTTTGTTTTGTCAGTTTTGTTTATCCTTTGCACAATGTTGTGCAGAATCTTATAATTTTTTCTACTATTTTGAAAAGGTACATTGGAATACAAATTCGTCTGTTTTCTATTGTTTTTAATAGAAAATAGACAATCGGAAATTACTCGATTTCTAATCGTGAATAATCTTAAAGGACTTAATCGAGGACTCACAGTAGAAGGTAAATATGAAAATTTAGTAGACTTAGGCGAAAGTATGCACCAGGTGGATCTTCTTCTTTGAGGATCAGTTTTATCACCAAACTGAAGGAGTAACTATACAGGGTGATTCATTAACAATCGGAAAATCGAAAGCTGAAGATACTGCACGTGAAATGGTGACCATTGGCGCAAACATGCCTTATCCGAAAGTTGATAGTTTCGGAAATACAGGGCGTTGAAAGTTAAAATTTTTAATCGTTTTTTTTGCGATTATTCTGAAAATATGTAGGTTAGGAACTTGAAAATTTGTGAAACTATATTTTTTTAATCAACGAATAAGATGCGTATTGCAATTTTGGCGTTGCTCATAGAGGGCGCCACTTACGACCAATTTTACTGAAAATTTAGTTAATAACTTTTTACCCTATATACCTAACATGAAACTTGATTCAAAACCTGAAGGAGCAATAATTTTTCCATTAATTATGTACTCTTGTTTCATTTCCATATCTCGATCCGTTTTCGAGAAAAATCTATGAAGATTGCTTAAAATTGTGTCAAGGATCTCTGCATTTCACATAACAAGCACCAGTTTCAATGAATGACGTTAGCAAGATTCCAGGAAGATAAAATTTAATAGATTTAACCTGATAAAAGTGATGATATTTAAACTGAGGGGAATTGAAACAGAGAAAAATATTCATTTAAAGTTAATAATACGCGGCAAGCTATAACTGCATTTATTTCAAATATACAAACTGTCACTAACTTTAATTATTTGCCAACATTTACGTTAACGACAGGTGATCCTTAGTTTTTAAAATCTGACGAAAAATGGAGGAGTTACAGTGATTTTCTATCACTAAATCCATGGGCGTAGCTACAATTTTTGCTGGGTGTAGGCCCAGGGCTGCAAGCTCTATGGAGGCCTCCAAAAAAAGCTCTAGCGACTTACCGATAAAATTTCAAAACGTTTTGATTTGATTCTAAAAAAAAGTCACCGACTTATCCATAACAAAGATAAATCAGATCATGCCGAACGATGCATGCTGCGATGAACTATAGCCGGACTTTAGGTGTTTCTAGATGCAATACGGTTTTTTTAACTTGTAGCAGTTATTCTTTATATTCTGATTTCAGTTAGATATAGGCAAGAACATAATAAATTAAAAAAATGTAAAATTCAAAAATAATGTACCACTGGTAGTTTTATGTTTTACCGGTTCAATTATTTTGAACCTAAACAAATAAATTCAAATTTTCTTATTATTAACCTGCTGTAACTTTTTTTAATCTTGCCTAATTACTGAGAAAATCAAAATTTGTACTTTTGTTGGTCTGATACCATTGGTGAAAGGCACGTGCTTTTTACTGAAATTTAATTTTTATACAGTTTGTAATTTAAGTACGTATTATGTTTTACTACTTTATGAATATGCAATTCAGTTCAAGGCAGATGGGTATGTTGGAAGAAATTCTAAAAATAGTGTTTTAAATTTGTTATGTAACATACCCAAAAATATGGAATATTTTCTTAAAAATAATATGTACATAAATAATATAATGTTAACTTGACCATGAATGTTGTTATGCTGATTTGACAGTTAACCTAGTAGTTTTATTGCATGAGACGTTAAACAACAATATTTAAATCTGTTTTAAATTAAGATTTGTCCTATAAGGTCGCACTCGTTTTATAAAATTGAACTAATTATGCAGTGAACATGATGAGTTCATACATTTACTATTTGCCATTTTTATATGTCAAAAATAAATTTCTCTGACAACCAAACCTGATATTGTAAAATTTTTTCTTGTTAAATAGTCTAGGATATGGCGCGTCAAAAAATCCATGAACCCTAACTTTCTGCCGTGTGGTAAATAAGCTCCTGAGTTGTGGAGCATTTTTTCTCATACCACATATACAGGGCTGGGAAATCCACATGGTCCATCTGCCTTTACATGAGAGCGACAAAGTAAAGTAAAGAAATCCGTGCGATAGACAAGGATGGTAATGTCAATGTCAATGTCAATATCAATGTAATGCACGCCCACTAGCAAACGAACCATGTTACCCCTTTTGGGGGGGGGTAATGTCTGCCAGCAATATGTAACGTTTGTGCGGTCGTTATGGAACTTATTTGCGGCAGAAATTTTTTTTTAGTTTTTACTTATTTTACAGCAGTTTTCGAGTTTTATGAGAAATTCTCCCACCGTCAAACTGCTAGACTGCGGTGTCTGCCACTATTTTTCCATGTTATAACAAGAAAATCACACCTGAGTAGATCCGGTTAGGATCCACCTTTTTTTCGGTTTTCTTCAACCCCACCCCCCTCCGAAACCGCCATAAAGTTTTGTCTGCAACTATTTTCCTCTATTTATAAAAAATGGATGCTTTGACTTACCGTTGCTTCCAGACGGTTAGGGTCCACTTTTTCCCCAGATTTCCCCCCCCCCCCTCTATCTCGAAAATGGCCGTTCTGCCATATATATGTGGTATGAGAAAAAATGCGCCACATCGACTCAGGTTGCTTATTTACCACACGGCAGAAAGTTAGGGTTCATGGATTTTTTGACGCGCCATATCCTAGACTATTTGGAAATCGGTAGGAGAAAAGAAAGAGATTTTTTGATAATTATTTAACTTTAAAAGTATATTTTATTGCACGAAATATTGCGCACAATATCGGTGTTATCAATGGACGATGCTGTAACGAGTTAAAGAAAGTAATGTGAACGCCGAATTCCGAGATAATTCCGGGTCCCGGGCAACATTTCTTTTTCGCCGAGACACAGGATTCTGTTCCTGGACAATCCCGACAAAACCGGAATGAATGTCACCTCTCGTTTATTCATATTATCAACATGTTTTCGCAAAACAAGTAGTATCAGCAAGGCGATTCGTTAATAAATGGTATAATACACACCTTAAGGAAAGAAGCTGATGTCAGTGATGTCACATTATGACAATTGAATTGAATGTATCATACTTGAATATTGCTCCTTTTCGTTCGTTTTCGACTGTTTCTAATATTTTGAGTATCTATATGGAGTACCTATCTTAAGTAAAAAGTATCTTGTCTTCAGTAAAAAAAATCTTATTTAAAAAAAAATAAGTCAAACCGGGAAAAATAGTCTGCCAGCAGTATGTAACGTTTGTGCGGTCGTTATGGAACTTATTTGGCAAGCGGCAGAAATTTATTTATTTTATTTTTTACTTATTTTATCCTGTTTTACAGCAGTTTTCCACTTTTATGAGAAATACTCCCACGCTGGATTACAAATTACCGTCATACTGCTAGTCTGCGGTGTCTGCCACTATTTTTCCATATAAGTGCATGTTGTAACAAGGAAATCGCACTTGAGTATCCACTTTTTTTTCCCAAATGGATGCTGATGGTCCATATCGACTCAGAAGCTTATTTACCACACGGCAGAAAGTTAGGCTTCATGGATTTTTTGACGCGCCATATTTTAGACTCATCATCATATAACCATATGTTGTATAAAATCAGAACATTGATTGAAACACTTTTTGTTCCTTTTTGAAGAATAAGAAACAGAGACAGAATAAAAAATATGTTTCTATGAAACGTCAGTATTTCATATATACATTTATGTTATCACAGAATAGGGGTATTTAAATAAAGGGGTTTTATAAATTTTATTTGAAAATTCATGCCACTTATTAATGAATATTTGAATTTTGAGTAAGTATTACTCCAGTCGAATTAGAGTTTGAACGTGAAAAAATTATTAGTAGATATTTTATTGCACTTTATGACGGGGAAGAGTAAGTAGAATAATAATATCAAAAAAGTAACTCGAAAGAAATGACGCTCAGTTCACAAATTGCAAATAAATAGCAAAGGACCCCGCACAAACCTTTTGGGAAACTCCGTTCGGTCAATTTTAATGAAATTTTGGGAATAGGTTGTTTTTGTTATGAGGAACAAGTCTTCATGGGCCCAAAGTTCGCTAATGGACAGTTTCCGAGATATTCGATGTTAAAAGTTGATAATGCGAATGCGTGTCAAGCACGTGTTTAAATGCTTATTAGTCGCGTAAAAACTCCATGAAGCTTAAAAACTGTATAATACGTATATATTCGTCTAGATAGTGCGTATCCATTCGTTTGTGTGTGTGTGTGTGTGTGTGTGTGTGTGTGCGTGCGTGCGCGTGCGTGCGTGTGTGTATGTGTATTTTTCATAAACAAATAAACGAAGAGGCTCGGAGTAATGCTATAGTAATACTTCTATATTCACGTGCAATCTGGT
>NW_019416700.1:82323-175620 GCF_000390285.2 Anoplophora glabripennis | reverse complement strand
GAGTCAGGTCGACAAAGTAGAAAAATTATAGAAAATTGCCACAATTTTCTCGTTTATGCCGTTTTGTACACGAGTAGAAAATATTATTAAAAGCCACTTTCAAGAGTGGCATGAATGCCACAAGGTACCGTCGTATGTAAAATTTTTTAAAAAGTTGTCAAAAATTACAAATTGCGGTTATTTCCTCGCCTGCGCAATTTTCGATATACTTAAATTAATTTAAAAAATGTATGATAAATAATGCAAGTGTCGGAGAAGATATCTATATAAAAAATGAATATTTCTAACTATAAAAGGGAATAAAAAATTTAAAATAAAAAAAATTACATGAAAAAGAGAAAGCTTTGTATTGGGTTTAGTTTGATTTTTCGACGTAGAAGTAGAAAAATAATAGAAAATTGCCACAATTTTCTCGTTTATGCCGTTTCGTACACGAGTAGAAAATATTATTAAGAACAATTTTCAAGAGTGGCATGAATGCCACAAGGTACCGTCGTGTGTATTTTTAAAAAGTTTATTTCATCGCCTGCACAATTTTCGAAATACTTATACTTACTTGCATTTAGCGTATTTTTAATTTTATATATTTAATGAAAGTTAATAATAAACTATTTCGGCATAAGTCTCCACATATTAGAATTGATTTTTAATAATTTTTTGTCATGATCAGAAAAAGAAAAATTATATAATATTGCCACAAATTTCTCGTTTGTACCTATTCGTAAATGAATATATTTAAATTTTAAAAATTAAAAATATTATAAAGGATGTCCGCATTTTTTGTAGCAGGACTTTTACAACTTGTACTAAAAGTCCCGTAAAAAAAAAATTCATGTAAACATATATGTATAGATGCGTCGTTTTCGATTTACAGTGTTCAAGTTTAAAATAAGAATTGATTTTTTATTCGTAAAACGAATTTTAGACTTTTTAGACTTTGTTGAAACTTGGCAACTTTATTTGTAATCATAATACTCATTTTCTCACATAATTTAATTTGTCCTATTTTCTCCACTGTGTGAAACAAAAAGTTTTATTTCTGTCTAAACAAAGCGAGATAGGAAAACAAATAAATAACAAAAAAGTTGTATTTTTGATAGCTAAATCTGAGAAAAATTTCAAACTTACCAAAAAACAGTGGCTACAGTGCAAGGATGAATTGAGCCGACTAAGGTAGAAGAAGAAGAAGACGAAGGAGAAAGAATTAAGCTAGAATACATATACAGGTTCGGAAAGTCCCTATGGTACATCGGCCGTTACGTGAGAGCGATAAAGTAAGTCATAGAAATCCGTGCGATAGAGAAGGATGGCTATAATGAACGTGTCTCATAGTCACCGTCCGTTTCGCCCTTCCACAAATAAGATCCACTTCCACTTGTAATTCAGCGACCGATGGTCGTCTTTGTTTTCGTCGTTTGTCTTTTCTTTAATATATATCACTACTTATACAATTCCGACTCCGGTATGTTAATACAATCCATTAACACAGGGCAGTACAATTTCTCTAAGGTGAGACGCAGCCCTAGAAAGAGTGATGCCAGATCTACAGATTTTTTTGGAATTGGGGAAATAGGGAATTTTGCTTTATTTCTTGTCATTTTATACTATACTCCATTTGAATAACTTCTCAGTAAGGGAAACAAGGTCACTAGATTTACAAACAGAGGTATCTACTAGCTATTGTAAAAAGTTTTCTTTGTTACGCGCTTTTTCTTGGTGGCCACTATGTGGCGTGTATGAATTATGATTTCGGAATAATCCCGGAATCCCAGATTTGTGTCAAGCAAGGGTATACAAACAGACTAGCTCTGTGGATTAGCCTTACTACTAGCTTTATTATAAGTTATTAAGAATTATCGTAATAAAAAATATGTCGAAAAATCAAACTAAACCCAATACAAAGCTTTCTGTAATGTATTTTTTTTATTTTTAATTTTTTATGCCCTTTTATAGTTAGAAATATTCATTTTTTATATAGATATCTTCTCCGACACTTGCATTATTTATGATACATTTTTTTAAATTAATTTAAGAATATCGAAAATTGCGCAGGCGAGGAAATAACCGCAATTTGTAATAAAACTTTAAAAAAAAATTTACATACGACGGTACCTTGTGGCATTCATGCCTCTCTTGAAAGTGGCTTTTAATGATATTTTCTGCTCGTGTACGAAACGGCATAAACGAGAAAATTGTGGCAATTTTCTATTATTTTTCTACTTTGTCGACCTGACTCGTATTAAAATTCAAATTAATTTACAACATGAAAATCCAATGTGGACTTATGCCTACATTTATATGACTTTATAATGTAGTTTCCTACGTGCATGCAAAATGGCATAAGCGAGAAAGACGTACAAATTTTCATGAATTTTCCTACAACTTTGGGACTTATGCCTTCATATCGGACCCATAGAGAAGTTATGCCTACTTGGCACAGTACATTATTTATAGTAAGTATCATACATTTTCAACGGCATAAATGAGAAACTTATAGAATGAAAATAAAAATTTTCTGCAGCTTTTCCAAAGCACTATTTTCTTTCGTCCTTAGTAGGACTTATGCCAATGTTTTTTATGAGGTTTTCGAATATAATAATGTCATATTTCTAATTGGCATTAATGAGAAATTTGTAGACAAATAAAGATGTTTTTCCACATTTTCTTACAAAGTTTTCCATTTTTAGGTCCCTTGCGACACTTATGCCAAAAAATTTTTTGTGATAAAATCGATACTTCTATTCAACTTATGAACATGGCATAAGTGAGAAATACGTCGCTGTACACATTATTTTTTTTGAAAAGGAAAATTGAATTTTCACAAAGGTGTCCCGCAGCCCATTTTTTAAATTTAGTTTATTGTACTTGTCTCTCGATTACCTTTCAGTACTCTCAGAGGCATAAACGAGAAAGACGTCGTCGAACTTCAGTCTAATATCTCCCGGTCTATAATGGTAAATGTAGATGTTTTTGGAGACATTGCTATAAATCGACGAAATGACGCTGGTCTGCCTCCAGCAATTGTTACACCCGAGACTCGAATATGTAATAATTGCTTCCAAACTATTCGTCGTGAAATTGAAATAGTAGATAGAGCAATTATTACATATTCGACTATCAGGTGTAACAATTGCTGGAGGGAGACCTGCGTCATATCGCCGATTTATAGCAATATCTCCAAAAACATCTACATTTGCTACTCTATTTAAATGTACCATATCCCGATCGCAACTATAACGTTGTATTTGTAATCTGAAAGCCATTTATATTGCAACAAGCTGAACTGCTAATTATAAAATGAACACACCTATGAAAAAATGACCAAAGCAATATCGAGAGTATAACATCAAAAACTGCAAGTGAATGGTAATTGAACAGTAATATCAAGTAAGAATTATTTGACAATAAGTCCAACGAAACTGATATTTTTCAATATTCTAAATATTTGAGGTACTCATAAATAATGTATAATATTTTTAATATCTTCACATTAAAATATTCTCTGCTATCCATATCGATAGATTACTCACAGTTGGATATCTAAACTACGATGTTAAATAAAGAAGATTTTTTTCTAATAGAATAAGTGTATTTAAAAACACCCTATTTTTCGATATATATTTTGAAATACTGATTTAAAAACACGAGAGAAACTGTATCCTAAAGTTGTTTCGACTACTCTATCTTGGGTGTTACTTGGGATACAATCATAAGATTGTTTTCAATCATACGCTAATAACTGAAATAAAATATATAATTGATCAAGAAGAATGGTTAAGTTAACACACACACACAAACGAATGGATACGCACTATCTAGACGAATATATACGTATTATACAGTTTTTAAGAAGCTTCATGGAGCTTTTACGCATTTAAACACGTGCTTGACAGGTATTCGCATTATCAACTTTTAATATCGAATATCTCGAAAACTGTTCATTAGCGAACTTTGGGCCCCTGAAGACTTTTGTTCCTCATAACAAAAACAACCTATTCCCAAAATTTCATTAAAACCGACCGAACAGAATTTCACATAAGGTTTGTGCGGGGTCCTTTACGTGTTTTTTCACTTTTTTACTGCCTACGAAAATCAAGACGACCTATCTGAAAATTAGTCATTTTCTGTTGTAGGCAATTAAATTACCTGCAATTTAAGGTATCTAAAGTCATATTTCACCTATTTGTTAACTGTAAAATAAAGATTGAACGCGGAAATATCAGTTTTCGAAAATTTTGCACTATTATTGCGAAACGCGATGGATGTTGATGAAATTTATGGAAAAACCCGTCAATCCAAAGACCAACATGTATGCCAAAGCCCGATTCGATTGACCGTGAAATTGTTGCTCCAAGTATTTTTGTTTTGCAACTAATTGTTTACGTACTAAACGTTAATTTTAGTTGTTAATATCATAGATATAGGTTCTAATTGATACAAAGAAATGTATCGAAAAATAAAAATTTCAAAAAGTTGAAATTAAATTGTCTTTTACATCTAACAAAGTAAGACGTGCAAAACAATCTTATAGGTACACAAATTGTTCCAGGGTCAGGTAAAAGCCGTTCTCGAATTTGCTCTTTTTGCATTAAATAGAGCTTATTTTTACGGTAATTTAAAAAAAAAAAAGAGAGAAATCACCTACACCTCTTTGCCCAAGATAACTTTATTTTTATAATGTTAATGTTAATTAACTATTGGACGTATCGGATCGGGATTTTAGAGACAATTAATGAAAGGGTTAAACTATTATTTCCAAAAAGTTTTACATTGATAGTTCATAAGCTCTATTTAATGCAAAAAGAGCGAACTCCCGAATTTGCCTGACCCTGGGAAAATTTGTTTATAACGCTGTTTTGCACGTCCTATTTTGTTAGTTTAATTTCAACTTTTTGAAATTTTTCTTTTTCCATTTCTTTGGATCAATTAGAACCTATATCTATGATATTAACATCTAAGTTAATGTTTAGTAATTAAACAATTAGTTGCAAAAAGACAAACGAAATTAATTAACAAATGGCTGGAGCAACAATTCCACGCTCAATCGTATCGGCCTTTGTTGATTATTGGATTGGTATTGACCATTTTTTCCATAAATTTCATCAACATTCATCGCTTTTTGAAATAATAATGCGAAATTTACGAAAACTTATATTTCCATGTTCTACCTTTATTTTACAGTTAACAAATTAGTGAAAAATGACTTTAGGTACCTTAAATTGTAGGTAATTTAATTGCCTACAGCATAAAACAACTAATATTCCGATAGGTCGTCTACATTCTCGTAAACAGTAAAAGAATTGAAAAAACACGTAAATTTGCCACTTATTTGAAATTTGCCAACTTAGCGTCACTTCTTTCGAGTTACTTTTTTGATATTATCATTCTACATACCCTTCCCAGTCCTAAAGTGCAATAAAATGTCTACTAATAATAAGTTTTCAGGGTGTATGATCTAATTCGACTAGAATATGGTATCGTGTAATTATTTGATCAAAGAGAAATTATTGGAATTCAAAACTCCTACTGTTCGTAGTAAATGTAGGAATCATTTAAATTCGTTTTAATTCTAACCGCGTTTTGCAATTGACTACTTACAATTAGAACTGCTATAATAAATGGTATAAATAAATTTTATTCAGTGGTAAGTGATAAGCCAGAGTTGGCAAGTGATGAAATATATAAATAATTATGTAAAATATTGACGATGAAAATTATTCCTCTTTTTAAAATAAGGTAATATTATTAATTATAGCCCCTATGAATTCAATATATTTTAAGATTCTTGCTTTGAATGAATTAAAAGAATGCATTCGAATCGCAGATTTTCAAGAGTTGTCATAGAAGTATCAATTATTTTTAATATATTTTTTTAGTAGTAATCATTAACATTAACTTTAAAATTCATTGAAGAAATAAACTTGATTTTTTTGACCTAGAAGGGTCATGTCTTTAATAACTAAAGCAATAAATAAAAATAAATGCATTAAGCTTAATAAGGAGCAAGGTCATAGTGTTCAGTTTATACAACCATTCATTATAAAAAAGAGAGACTGCAAATTGAATATTCTAATTCTAGATACCTAATTGCTCATACTGATATTACTAATGTTAGTAAAGTAAAACGATTCCTTTGATTTATTTACATAGTTCCAATAGTATGAAGACAATCAATTGGTGATCTTCATTGAAAAAATCGAGCAAAAAATTTACTAAACTCACTCTATACAAGTGTGACAAACTATACATATACCTTTGGGAAGCTTAGAATACCCTCTTTTTAACTAGACCATAGTTAACTATGGTTTCTATAAAAAAAATGTAACATTTGACATATAAGTTGAAATCCGTTACAGTTGGATTATACGCAAAAAATGTCAAAAGGTAAAGTGTCAACATTTCAAAAAAGTGTAACTGTCAGTGTAACTGTAACCAAATGTAACTGTAACCCAAGTTATCAAAATGCATTTTTTTCCTGTAACACCCAAATTTATATCCAAAAGATGACCAATTTTCACGAAAACCGGAACATTCTGTTTTTAATAATAAATGACATCCAAATTAGGATGCACTGTACATAAATCGATCACCGAAACTACACCCTGGAAGGTAAAAGGACTTTGTTATCGGGATGCTTTCAAACTTGGAGAAGATACTTGTCGAAGTACCAAAACTTGATTGGTAGAAATATTTTTTTAAATAAGATTTTTTTTACTGTAGATAAGATACTTTTTACTTAAGATAGGTACTCCATATAGATACTCAAAATATTACAAACAGCCGAAAACGAACGAAAAGGAACAATATTCAAGTATGATATATTCAATTCAATTGTCATAATGTGACATCATTGATATCAGCTATCTTTCCTTGAGGTGTGTATTATACCATTTATTAACGAATCGCCTTGCTGATACTACTTATTTTGCGAAAACATGTTGATAATATGAATAAACTAGAGGTGACATTCATTCCGGTTTTGTCGGTATTGTCCAGGAATAGAATCCTGTGTCTGGGCGAAAAAGAAATGTTGCCCGGGACCCAGAATTATCCCGGAATTCGGCGTTCACATTACTTTCTTTAAATCGTTACAGCATCGTCCATTGATAACTCCGATATTGTGCACAATGTTTCGTGCAATAAAATATACTTTTAAAGTTAAATAATTATCAAAAAATCTCTTTCTTTTCTCCTACCGTTTTCCAAATAGTCTAGGATATGGCGCGTCAAAAAATCCATGAACCCTAACTTTCTGCCGTGTGGTAAATAAGCTCCTGAGTCGATGTGGAGCATTTTTTCTCATACCACATATATATGAGAGAACGGCCATTTTCGAGATTGAGGGGGAGGGGTGGATATCTGGGGAAAAAAGTGGACCCTAGCAACGGAAAGTCAAAGCATCAATTTTTTATAAATCGGGGAAAATAGTGGCAGACAAAACTTTATGGCGGTTTCAGAGGGGGGGTGGGGTTGAAGAAAACCGGAAAAAAAGTGGATCCTAACCGGATCTACTCAAGTGCGATTTTCTTGTTATAACATGCACTTTTATGGAAAAATAGTGGCAGACACCGCAGACAAGCAGTATGACGGTAATTAGAAATCCAACGTGGGAGAATTTCTCATAAAACTCGAAAACTGCTGTAAAACAGAATAAAATAAGTAAATACTAAAACAAATTTCTGCCGCTTGCCAAATAAGTTCCATAACGACCGCACAAACGTTACATACTGCTGGCAGACTATTTTTCCCGGTTTATAAAAAATTGATGCTTTGACTTAGCGTTGCTTCCAGACGGTTAGGGTCCACTTTTTCCCCAGATTGCCCCCCTCCCCCATTCTCGAAATAGGTCATTCTGCCATATATATGTGATATGAGAAAAAATACTCCACATCGACTCGGGAGCTTATTTACCACACGACAAATATACTTATATTGGCATTAGTATCTTTTAATGTTTTAATTATCTGTGCAGAAAAAGCTTTATTTTTTAATAGAGGCTAATTTTATGTGATATATGTTAAGTACTCGTATTTTTGTTGTTTCGTTATTATTTTGGGTTACTTCACTGTGACCGCGACCTTGCCAAAAAAATTTCACCTGCATTGTTTTCTCTGGTCGGATGCGATCAAAAATTCTAGTTACAGTACTGCACTACCAAATTTTTATGACTGCAGCATAGCTTGTACATATAAACCAATGTTGCGTTATTAATATCTACATATGCCTACGACTGACTAAAATGGTTTTTATTTTATTTAATTTTATGTAATTTATATATTTAAAAATTTATTTTTGTTTTGCGATATTCTTTATTACTGATATTTTTTAGTCTCTTATTAAAGATTTATTATTTTATTTTTAAAAATAGTTTTTTGTTTCACACTATTTCCTTCACTGTATAACCGCATCCAACAGTAAGGTGCTGCAGCAAGATTCAGGACGCCTATGGCCTATGGTTTTAACGACATTTGTTAATTTTCAAATATGTTTCATGGAATCTATCATAATATATGCCATGTCGGTAGATTTACTTCATCACTGAAAACCAAAATATGCGGCTGTAGATTTGAAAATTATACTTTGAAATTAACTTGAGATTTTTGGAACAATATATTTTACGTACACCTTCAACAAGCTGTATTATAAATTGACGATTATTTCTTAAATTGTAAAAAAAATATATAATTTATGTCGAACTAGTAGTTTCGTCTCAAGGCCAGTGATACGTGATCAGTGATCGTGTTACATTATAATGTTATATTGTTAAGTATTCGGACTGTTTCAGACATGTGGCCTTTATACTGTGGTTAATTAACTGGTTTTTAAGTTTATTCGTGTGTTGAAGAATACGTATGGTAAACAAAGATTTATATTTTAGCCGTTACTTTCCGTATTAATCACCAGACTCATCAACTTGTCGCGTAAACATAGATGAATTTATTGCGGAGTTTTTCATTTAACAGTCCTTGGCACAAGCATGTCTATTGTAGATATTTAACGCCGCTTTGTTTTAATTATAATTAACTTTGTAATGTAGTAATGCGTCTTTGCCGCCAGCTTTATCGTTCATTGAGATAGAAGTGCAGCTTTCATAAATGATTCCGTTAAGGGCAGAATGAGCGGAACTTTCTTCAATTTAGATACCTTTTTATTGATTATCTACATATTACAGAAATGTACAATTAAACAAACATTCTTTATACAGGTTTCAGTCCAAGGAGAATCACACCAGCAGTAATATTATTATTACTGAAAACAAATCTGATACATGAAGCAAAAGTCAGATCAGACGTTTACGGAACTTTATGCTACACATATTTTTGTATTTATGTATATCTTAATATGGAATTTTAATGCTATTAAATTTTTAACATCATCAAGCTTACATGTGTATATTTCACAGTTATTAGAATAAGATTATTTTAAGAGATTGTAATGTTTTGCTTATTCATTAAATTTGATTTGAAATATGAACTCCATTTTTGTACTTACTATTGGAATGGATCATCCAGTCACACCTTACTTTTACAGGAGAACTATAAAAATTCTCGTTTGAAAGTATTGGCTTGTGCTTGAAATAACATTAATGCACAAAAAAAAGTTTGTACCTTTTCAATACTGAATCAGAATAGCTCTAATTTTTAGCAAAAATATATACCACTTACTACATCTTTACATATTACTTGCAAAATATATTCTATTTTGCTAAACTACCCTCTCCCTAATTTTTATTAATATAGACGGTTTATATTAAAGAAAAATGTGCAAGCATTGAATAATAATACATACTGCATAGTGTATATAATACAATTTGCAAATTTAAACATATTTTACGAATTTCCTAAAATGTAAACCATCTACATCAGCCGGATCCCCAATCTACAATCTAAAATAAACGTGGACGTAGTCACAATAAAAAATATCACCAATGTTATGTGAGATACCTCAACAATCCTCAGCATTTATATACAAACTATATACATTGTTTTAGAATGACTATTGAGATGAAACGAAATATCTAGTGGTAAAATGAATAATATATAAAACAAGCTGCACTTGCCCGAATAATCATTTCGCACTATCTCACTAGGAGTTAAGCAAGCCAAGGTGTGTTACAATCGTTCATTTACGTAACCCTCAGAAGCACCAAAGAAACTGCTAATATCGTCACTGAACTGAACATCCCGATGGAACATGCACCGTCTGGTTTTGCAGGTACATCAGGCTTCTTTTCAGATGAATTTTGTCTGTCGACATTTTGGTCATCGGATAATATATTATGGTTGTCTTCATGGTTTGACAATTTATTATTTTTATCCACGGTTTTATGAGATGTAGGTATTTCAGACGCAATTTCTTGCGGAGTCGATGTTTTAAAAGTGGTGCTAGTAGTTCCGCTGGTAGTGGCGGCTGTAGTAGTTGTCGTAGTAGGTACATGGCTATTGTTGTGGAGGAAATATACGGGATCGTATAGTGCTATCACGTCTGATACTATTTTTTCTCGCTTTGTGTCTCTAATCTCTATTTCTTTTTTCTCGCCGTCTTTATAAATAGCAACAACAGTAGCGTTATACGGTATTTCGGATTCAGTATAATTACCCATTAGTGTTACATTGACAGCGGTGCCAGCTTCTAAATATTTTTCCACCGGTGCTACTTCTGACTTTAGTTCTTCCTTTGGGACCGCCCATTGGCCCTTCACATGCGTACCGTTTGGGAGGGTAACGGTGAATGGTAACCCAGTTAAAAGGCCATGGCCTTTCCCCCAAAATAAGGAATAGTTATATTTGTAACTTATCACACTTGCTACATGTTGCAGGACATCCTCTTCATTTTTCAAAACGGCTTCACCAAGTTTCTTTTGGGTTCTTGGGAATCGACCTCGGAATCGTTCCAATTTTATGGATTTAAGTTCATATGCAATCGGTTCAGTTTCGACTAGAATTTCACCGTCTTCAAACTGAAGCTCATTGTTATTTTGGTCCACCAAATGAAAGACTCCTAGATTTTCCGAGGGTGTAAACTTACCCACATTGTACGTTAGGGAGCCATCCTTATTGTGACTGTTTGCGGATCGTCTCGCTATGTAAGTTTTTAAAATGTTTTCTCCACTAGTTACAGCACCTTCTGAAATCAACGTGTACTTGTTTTTGTACACCCAGCTCAATCTGGAACTTTTTTCAATGCTCACTAAGACTTCAAACTGATTGTATTCGGATACTTTCTTGTACAAGGACACAACACAGGCTGACTTCTTAGGTCGAAGTTGTCCGGACACCCACACACTGTTGATTCTAGCCCTGCAGACGTAAACGGGTTTGTCAACGGTATGGACTAAAATGTCCTGGCTCTCCTCTTCAAGTTCGTTTTCTCTTGGCTCTGTAACAAAGCATAGTAAACAAAATTTCCATATTGTTATTTTTGAACTTCAACTCACCTTCAAATGACTGATAAGCGGCTACAACAGCGCTATCTAAAAGCTTTTCATCAATCTCGTTGCTGGGAACCCATTGCAAGGTGGAGGATGTTATATACTGCTCAAAATTTTCGGACAAGATATGCACAGAGTGGTCTGCCTTTACTGACAATACCTTTAACACTAAGAGTAGCGAAAACGTGTAATAGAGCTCCCCCATTTTGGCCTGGAACAAAATGTTATGTTATGTATGTGTCGCAGGCTCATTGCGAATTCAGTTCTTTTATAAATTATTCAGCAAATTATAAATTGAAGTGTAAATACATTTTTTTTACAATTTGACTGAAAATATTAGGCTCTTTATAAAACGTCTAATAGCTATAAGTCTTATTGTAATCTTATCTTAATTTTCATTTTCTTTGGAATATCACTGACTCTCCAGTCGTTTTGTCAACGACTGAAAATCAATTAAGCATTTCATGAAATATCAATTTTATTATTGCTAGTGCGTACAAAGGACCCCGCACATTTTATATGGAAAACGGTGAAATTTGCTAAAAATTTGGGAAATTGTTCGTTTTGTACCCCTGATCAAAAGTGTCAATGGGGTCGAAGCTCAAAATGCCCATCTTTAGGCTCTACGGCAATTTTTAGTGGCCAAAAACGGCAAAAATTCATTCAGCGTGTCTTCTCTTTCGCTTTATTTACATTGTTTCTCTAGAAATCCGCTTCAGTTATGAACTGCGAACTCTTGGAAAATCTTTGGCAACTCTTTGGCAACTCTTGGGAACTCTTTGAAAAAATGCATGAGAGTTCCAAGTTCAATGAAGGTTATTAAAACCACAAAATAATATTGAGACGGTGTGTATTAAATCTTGTATAATTGTGCATTCAAAAACCCTCTCACACAAATACATATACACACATATAATTAGACATGGACATATTCCTACATAAAATACTCACACGCATACAATTTAATGAAAACTTAAGAGACTGTACAAGCATTAAACATAATATTAAAAAAAAATGAATTTTTGCCGTTTTAATTCTACATATGGCATGAAAAAATAAATGCTAATTCTTACATTTCATTGTTTTAACAATAATGTTACTTATTCGAACAAGCTTCGTTTTGGGTCTTCTAACATCCTGAAACCCAAGTTTTTGATGTGAAAATAGTAAAAGAAATCTGCTAATTGGGCGGTTGTTTACATAATGTCATGCCACGAGATACAGATTCATAACAATGGAAAATATTCATAACAGTGGAAAACAAATCTAGAAACTAGAAAATTAATAATCCGCGCCCGCCTGCCTTGCAATTCGTCTAACCCGAAGACACTCTTATTATAATACGCTTAAATATGTTCAGTTTATTCTAGGCGCAATGTAAAAATAATGGCTTTTGCGTTCATTTTAAAATAAGACATAGCCATTCGGCGTTTTATAAAAAAAAATTGTATTTACATCATTTTACAATTTGCCGTCATTTATATAGGCATTTTATAAAAAAAAATGAATTTGCATTAGCCTGCGACATTATATTATAATTTTTAATTAACTAACTATTGGCACAAGGACATGTCTAAGAAAATATCTGAACTACATCATTAAAATAATTCTTACATTTACGTAATATGGTTTTTTTGACGTAAATTCAAAGTATGCACGTGTTACAGTTTTTCATATTAATATACTGCTGTTTTGGAAATATAGTTTTATGCGCTATTTAAAACTAATTCATGCTTTTAAATATATTTTAGTTTAACCCATCGTGGACATATATCTACATCATTACGAACTCATTCATTGATATGAGAAGGAATACAATTAATGTCCATTTTACTACTACATACTTCTCGATGCGAGCCATAAAAAAAATAAAATAGTAAGCCATTACAAAAATTTAATATTTTCATATTGAGGTTTTATTTATAAAAGTTTTTTATCCATATGCATATAGAAATTAATATAAATGAGAAATTCGACCATACGAAAAATTTAAAATAATACAGGGTTATTCACAGCTTATCCACAAAAATTTAGAAGAATAAATTTGTCATGAAAAATGGAGTCAATATCGTAAAAAAAATTTTGTAAAATCCTTAGTATTTTCAACCTTTACATCGCTGGACTACTGTAGTCTCTAGCGTCATTCGCAATGCGCTCTCTCTCTCTCTCCACGTGGCCCTAGGTGATTCCGAATACTGAAATTCGATTTTAGTATTTTGCGATAGTGTTTACATAAGTCTTTCAAGTGTCAAAAATGGCTTACGTGTATAGCAATTCGGATTTGATGGATATCGTTTTAATTTATGGCAAGACAATATTTGTGTTAGTTCGTAGAAACTGGGTAAAACAGACCCAAATGTGTTTACACGTCGATGGACAAAATTTTGACCAATTGTTAACATCAGGTATGTCAAATTATTTTATTAATTAAATATTAAAATATTAATTAATAAAAACAATAGCGGCAAAAGCGGTTGAATTTGCTGATATAAACTAGGTGTTATAAAATTGTATTTATTTCTTTCCTTGAGAAAAAAATTATTTTAATTTTTTGTCCGTTCATTTTTTATTATCTTTGCCACCGTGCCGGTCACCGACTGCATGCTTTGCCTTGCGCAAGGTCAGGTTTTACAGTGGACCAGTTTCCAGTGTCGTGCAGAAGTGTAATTTTAAATCATTTTCGAACAGCCCCTTTTGATTTTTTTTTACAAAATTGTATTTGTCCACCGTACATACGAACATTTTTGGATAAGTTCTGAATCACCCTGTATAATATCTACGATTAGGACAGAAGCTAGGAGGATACTGTTCTAAATTTTGTCCAACTTGATACACTAATCAAATAATAATAGTAATGCATGGAAAACTATTAAAGTGGAATGAAGACTTTTCGCTTTGCAACCTTTCTAATCATTTTGTGTTGAACGCTTCGCTGCCTGTGGATATGTATTGCATTTTTATATATTTACATTTTATATTAATTTATAATTGGGTACTAATTATAATTAAGTACTCATGCAAAATTCAACTATGTGACTGTTATGATACGATTATTTAAAAACATATTGTGGTCAAGGATAAATCGAGGGATATATATTATATCAGCGATACTAAATTTATTTTTCGAATCTAAAGTAACGAACACCAACGAAAAGTATATAGGTACTTAAGAATGCATTAGTTTACTCGATAAAAGTTTTATAAGATACGTTTAAAGAAGAGACAATTTCACAACTGGAGGTACATAATTTTCATATATGTAGCTACATCGGTAGGTACATTACATATTTAGTTTCTGTTGGTTTAGTGCCTTTTATTATCCATTCATGTAGCCAGACTAAACTGTGGGCTTGTCGGAGCGTTAATTCAAGTTCTAAGTGTTCCGGTGAATTTACCGGTTTGTTTACGCCTACAAAGATGTGAGGCTGTCTTCATCCCACATTCAAAAGTTTACGTTCGGGCCCATAGAATATTTTATGGTTTATTGTCCTCTGAATGCACTAATTAACCATTACAAATATAAAAACTGAATTTGTGTAATCCACCATTATTCTACCATTTTTTTTTTTAATTTTTTGTACCTAACTAAAAGTTTGGAGACAAGAGCGACAATAAGTACAGTTTAATTTAATTTAACTAGAGTCGCTTTAGTAATAAAAAAAGCTATTTATGGCTTTTTGTATTTTTTTATTCATATACAGTGTGTCCACATTTACATATAGGTACACAGGCCAATATACGTAAAAAACAAATTCAGTTCAAATATTTATTTTGATAGACCACCCTGAACATATTTTATATATAGTTATTTTAACAATATAGCTACATATATATAATTTATAAAAAATTCAAGATTCCTATACTATACATTTTAATTCATTAATTTTTCTTTTTATTTATTTAAAAATTTGACTCGTATCTAAAGAAAAGGTAATTCATTTATGTTTTTTCATGAACAATTTACACTTTTGCACATTTATACTTTAATAATTTGCAGCAAACAAAGCAATTTTATGCAAATTGTGGTTTCAGTAGAGATGAAAAAAGTGTCAAAATGATTCAATTTAATGAAACATTTATTTGTGGTACAAATCTAAAACTATTTAAAAACGATAATGAAACGGTATAATTTCACTTGACAAATATGGAATATGAATTTAACATTAAAAATAATATATTGTAAAGCGATTACAATAACATTTATACTGCATCATTCCTTTTAAATTGAATTTATCATAAAATATATGAGTTGAAAAAAATAGTCTGCTGGAGATGTTTTTTCGTTCTTCAGCTTGTCAACTTGCCACAAACCAAAAAAAACTTTCTAAGTTTGCAACCCTTTTTGTAAAATATATAATTTTCAAAAATTCCTACTTCTAATAAATTAAAATAACTACTAATATGCTTTAAAAAATATGTTAATTTACATTTACACATATAAAATGTGTTATAATACCAATCCTTTTAATATAAGTTTATTGTGAGTACTAATTCACATAAAAAATGTGTACCTTGTGAGACGAATTGTAATGCAACAACATGTTTTTTCGTGAAAGTCTTGAAATATATATGTAGCCATGACGTACAGTTTTATGTCCTACTTATTTTGTCACGGTTATTGTTCAATATTAAAACCTGCTTAGAATATGGAAATATATCTTCCATCAGCGATAGTAGTACAACTTTTTTTAAAACTTATCGTTAGTATAACATAACATAATATATATGTATATTGACTATGACTAAACAACCAAAATATCTAAATACGATTGTACCCCTTAAAAACAGAAAGTTCAAAGATGATTATCAAATCAAATCAAATATGACCTTTGACGCGCCAAAAGAATTTTACAACAAATATTTAACTAGAAGGCAAATATTCATCTTATCACAATTTTATAGAAAATAAATTTACATGAGTATAACCTTTATCCTGATATTTAAATGCCACAAATTTAGTGACCTCATTCAATCCGCGATCGTGACCTTTACAATTTACCTATGAAAAATATTTTAGGCAAAATTATTCCGACAAAAACACATTAAATTGTAGATACATTTAAAAGTGTCCTTGTCACAGTTTATTATATCCAAACATAGAGCTCTATTTTTTATGTGAAATCCAACAGCCATGACCTCACAGAAACACTCATTTGAGGTATATGAACAACAAAAAATTATAAAGTATACAATTACATAATGTAGATACAATTCATTAAAATAGTTTGTATTTCTGACAATTTGCAGTTATTTAATTATTAACACATTTAACATCTAATCTGTAGATTCATTTTATTGAATTTATTTTTATTTATTATTAGTCATAATATTTAATAGATTCTGGTTAGACACGAGTGAAAGTTATCAAATTTGTTACACGTTCGCGCCGTTATTAGTTTGTTTTCAATTGGAGTGCAAAACAACAAAATATCTGACATGGATGTTACATCATCGCCAAATATAGAGCAGCAAAGCCAGGGGCAGTATTCATTACAGCGTAAACGTAACTAACTGTAAAAGAACGCCACGGTTGGTAAAATATGCAGCAAAGCAGCAGGTGCTTATGATATGAACCGTAGAGAGCATAGATAGCTCCATTAAAGTAATTATATCGAATATCATTTAATAAGTAAGAGATACAGTTTGTAAATTCCGATGGAAACAGAAGAAAATTAACAAAACCGCAATTTCGAAATTGACGAGGTCTTAGCGAGAACTTCATCCCTAGTCCCTAGCCCCAAGCGTGTGAGAAAGTTTATAGTTCTACTGCCATTCAAGGCTGAACGGTAAACGAATGTTTTTAAATCCTCGTATAAAATATTCGACCTCTACCACTTTCCTGCTTGATTTTCGGTATATTAAAGATTGTATTACGCAATTCACGTGTTAGTCATCGTCATCTTGTCCAGTTAAAACAAGCTTTAATAAAATTGTGTTAAAATGTGGCCAATAATAGCAATTATCTACTTTACGTTTTACGTTTTCCGTCATAAAATTCGTACACAAATATTTGTCCAGAAAGAAATTATAAAATTTTATTAAAATATAAAGGGTGTTTCATAGCGAACTGTAATGAAAGACTGGGAGAACCTAGGCGGATACATCCTGAATCAAAATCTGGGAGTATAAGGGAGTGATTTTTTTTCATTGAAACTTATATTGTTTACAGCTTTTTGATAGACACCATACTGAAGGGGACTTGAAATCAGGATTTCAAAATTCCAGTATCATACTGGGAAAATTCCTATATTCCTTTCGAAAAGTTAATCCTGTATATTTTGCATTTGATTTTTTCCTCATCCTTTTGAATCAACAATGAAATTCTATTAATACTTTTTTATCATCTTTTCAATATTATTTAAGCAGTGAGAACAGTTAGAGCTAATATTTTAATGTCGGGACTCTTTTTTTATACACATTGCAAAACTGAAGCTTCAAAGTTTTGATGGCAACATTTTTATTCACTTTCAACTGTTTATGTAGCATATTGAAAGTATATGGCAAAAACAATGCATTTGATTTCTCTTTTCACCTTTCAAAAACAGACATTCTGGGAACACATTCTTTTAATCAATTTTTCTATATTATTTTAAGAGGGAGAACAGGTAGAACTAATTTTCCATGTTTCCATTTTTGATTAACAATACTATTACTTCTTATCGTAGTTTTATATACAAAATAAAAATATATAAATCCTAATGGGAAAACATTTTTTTCATTTAACGCATCGAAAAGATCTCCTGTATATTCTTCCAGAGGTATTTTTCATTTTTAAATATTTCGGTCTTAGTTTCTACATTAGCTTAAATAATTGTCCTGTCCTGTACTGTTATATCTCATTACCTTGGAAATCTGCGAACTCTATACCAGAATTATTATTTATGAAATTTATTAAATAAAATTAACTATTCATATTTTTCTCTCTTTGAGAAAAGTGAAGAACGAGTGCTTTAATTGTCTTATGCTTCGCTTATGTAGAAATAATACTTTTTAAATTCACTCTGGTTAAAAGCTTACGTTATAAGTTTTTCAAATATTTTGTACAAATATACAAGGGAAATATGTCCGATGTGAGAAGTGAATAAAAATATGAAGAAGTACAGTAGGAATTCGTGGTTTTAATGTGAAGTTTATTTAGTCAAGTTAAGAGAAGTGTGACAAAAAAATTAAATGTATAATTTTTCTCACTGAATCATGTACGCCAGACGAAATAATAGAACAATACCTCCAACAAAGCTCGTAATTCTGCTATTTTGATTTCAAGAGTATATCGGTCTTCGGTGATATATGGTATGGTTTACCAATAATAAATCAAATCTCACAAGTGGTTCAAAAACTAAATCTAAAACAAATTTTTATGAAAATTCAGACATCACTCTGTATATCTTCAAATCTTGAATTAGAATTAGTTCGCTTAAGTTACTTATTGGACAAAATAGACAAATTGAGAAGTAAAAGAAACATTTTTGAACGAGATCAATACTTAACAAAACATTTTGAATTCTATATACGTAGGGCATCAAAATCAAAGAACGTGATTGCAATAACTTTATATTATTGTATTTTCGTTAGCACGTTCAAGGGAAATGCCAAAATAAAATTACTTGTCGCAACCAAACGTAATATAATTGTAAATAGAAATATGCATTATTGTTTTATTACCTAGTCCCAATTTTTTTTTATTTTATTAAATACTTAAATATTTCTATTTAATGACAAATTATTGTTACAAGGGCTCTTTAACAATACAGTCACACTTCACATTCCCGCATTTAATCTTGTAGTTGTAATGTAATTAACATACGTGTCACCGGCGTCCTATTCTGCTAGATCCCATCATGAATTGACAATTACGAGTGATAAATCAAATAGGTATGGTAATCGTGGGTAGCATGTCGCTCGTCTCATTAATAAAAATTGTCCGGTCGTTTTAATATGTATCACTTCAACCTTGTGATCTACTAATGATTTTATTGATGATTTGTGAATGATGCATCATTTCAAATATCTTCAAAATATAACAGCCGTTTATTTTGCTCACGACTGAATGCAAACTCAATCAACGTTTGAAACGGACGGCTCATTTTCCTCAAAATATACAGAATTTTTTTTTTTGTGAAAAGGTTCAATATCTGCGACTATTATATCTGAAATACCATTTAATCATCCATGGTCTGGAGGCGCTCATTTTTTGACAGGCATAACCTTTATATTTTTAGAGAATCAAAATCTGTGCAATTTACGGCACAGTAGTTTTTATATGTTCATTAATTAATTTTAAAATATAACAATTCACAGTATTTGATTGTATTTAATAACTTTTTGTGTTTATTTTCATTTTTGACACTACGCGAAATCATTTTGTTGTATATTTTACAATTAAATCAAATTCAAATATGTTACGCTAATTATTCAATTTTTCCTGTTACATTGTCAGTTTCAAACCATGGAATAAAGCAAACTTTATTTCAAGTAAAATGCCTAATGCTTTTGCACTATGTTGTGTAATTTTTCTGATATATGCTTTGTAATCTGTAGCAGATTTTTGTAAAGGATACAATGTTTTACCAGATATTTGCATTGAATGCGTCAAATATTTGTTCTAAGAATCCTATTTGAGTATTTTAATGAAACACCTTAGTACTCCTTGGAAACAAAATCACATAAGTGGATAAAGAACATTAATTTTTCTTATTAAAGAGAGCAAAGTAAGTGTGATGTTTAAATCAACAAAAAATGCAAAAACTACAATAAATGCTGATAAATTCTTAAGAAAAGCTATTAAAAAGGAAATTGATGGGTAAAATAGCTCATAATTACGAGTATTTACGATAGAAGAATGTGAAAGCCTCTCATAATACTATTTTTAGCAATAAAACTAACAAACAAGAACAACTGAATTAAAAATAAACTATTTTACACTTGTAATGTCATTATTTTTTTTATTTTATTATATCTTTTAGATCTTCTGAAGCAAATCAAAATATTTTTTTAGTGCTTATGCCATGCAATCAAATCGTTTTTATTTTGTTTGTATAACGATACCGAAAAATAATTGCAATGAATTGTCTCTGTTGCTTGTTATAAAATAACAGCGTGTGCGTGTGACAGCAACAATTAATAGAGCTGAAATTAGTGCTCACATAAAAATAAATGTGGGAAAACATCTATTGTGATTGCATTACTAATTAGTGATACGACACACTTTAAATTAAGATACAATTGACTTTGTGACCCAAAAGTAGATTGTTTCTTTTTTTCGCGTAGGTCGTAGGAGTGTGAGGTAAAACCAAACAGACTGCACCTCCAAAGTACCCTCGTCTCGAGAAGGTAATTTACGTACATAGTAAGGTGTTGCCATGTCAACCCCCTGGTTAGTGCGACGTTTATCTTGAACAAAAATTTCATGACTTCTAGCCATTGCATTACTGTGATATAATTCTGGTTTCCGTTGGATTGGATAAAGTATAAATATTAAAAATGGTACTTTTTTCGTAGCTAATACCTAAAAAAAGAGTACGTCAAAACCCAGTCCCTAAATAGAATTTTCAAGTGTTTTCCATTTTATAAACAAGAATTTATAAGCGAATGAAAGTACAGCGATGAAAAGAAAAATTTATTTAAAGACGGATGGCTAGTAATTATATTTGACCCTGTTTTCTTAGAACAGGCGATGCACTGCATGGGAATGCATTGTAAAATATTTTAAACACGTCTTGAGATGTTATACGCAGAGTATTAATCATTGAAGGCTATTAGTTGTTGCCAGAAGAAAGCAAATATTTGCAATAATTGAAGAGGTATAAAATAATCGTAACGTAATATTTTTAACAGTAAACGATTAGCGTTTGATTCACTTCACTGAATATAGAAAATGTTGGACCGTTACTTTTCATGTAATTATGGCGTTAATTTTTGTCATTTATGGATGAATATAAAAAGGCATTCAATTTCAGATGTAGGTAACTATAAAGCATAATCTAAAGTTTCCATTAAATTCCTTTGTGTATTTAAGAGCAGCTAGAATTTTAAAACGGTCGTAAATATTAAAAGGTGCATCCCGTTCACTGCAGTATCTGGGTTAGTTCATTTTGATCAATACCGGACTGCAGATAATTTTTCTTCTATTTTCCATGTTAACTAGTTTTGTCTATAAATAAATAATAAAAGTGTCTCGGCTTTAGTGCATGATAATATGTTTTGTAAAATATTGTTTAGTTTTTTAAACCAAGTATAAACAGTTACACATTTGTAAATTATGTAGTAGGCATAAAAATAAGTATTTGTATGTTAAATATTACCGCAAACTGATAAAGGTGATAAAGAATTTTAAGAAAAAACATGTCAATAAATTCATCATATCGTTTAAAATTCAATCAGTTCTAGACGACAAATCAGCAATTCCAAAATTCAGTATCAGTATCTTTATCCACTGATGCATAGTGAATGGAAGGAAGTTAATATTTTGCGAATTTGAATACTGTACGTCTGTTCTTAAGCATTTTCAGACTTAGTTAGGAATTTTTTTCTTAAAAATTTTCTATTAACGTTTCAGTTTAGCAAAATAAAACTGAAATACCATTCCATAATATCCCAGACAGATTTTCATGAAATGTAATGTCACTATATTGATTTTTCACGATTCCAATTTCCCTAGTGTGTAATCTAGATGCCTGGCCCTTATGTCAGTTTAGGGGGGAGGTAGCAATCTGCAGTGAAGTGCCTTAATTTCAAATTCAGGTAGCAGGCATCCAAATATCCCCTTGAACGGCTAGCAACCAACAAGTGTGAACTGTTATCAAATATAAATTAAATTATAATGGATAGAGGATGGATATTATTTTATATTTGTGGAATAATAAATCAATAACTACCAGGGCCTAAAAGTTCTGACATAATTCCTTTAATATAGTCTATGTGGGTGAATTTGAAGTAAATCAAATAGATGCTAACAGCCTTAATAGTATGTTTATTGGTCGTTGATGGTTGTCGCTCCATTTTTTAAATTGAGACAGGAAATAATTTTCAAGGTTAACGGATAATTATCTCCTTAGAAGTAATGCGTATACGTGTTTAAAAGGCAGTGCTAGACTCTTAAAATATAACCAACTTCATTGTTGTAAATACTTTGGCCGCATACTTTACAAAGTTACGTAATAGTAGACGAACGAATTAATTTCAATGGAAAAACTTTACTCCCGCCAAACATCCTATTTAGTTGCCATTCAATGAGGCAAACAATAAATAAAACAGTTTGTGTAACATATCTCTCGCTTCATTTAATACACCATTCTGAATTAAATGAAATGATGCAGGTACTCACGATTTATTAATAGACACAGAATTGTCCCTTACGTCCATCATCATCACACGTATCACATTATAGTGACCTATTAACACAGAGGAAGAATTATTTTTGTTCTCTAAACTAGAACCTGATATAAGAAAATAGTACCAAAAGACATTATTAGGATTATTTAGCGCTGTATCAAACCTGAATTATTTTTTACGAAATTGTTAAAACATATTTTTTTAGTATATATTATGTTTTCTGGCCACGAACGTCTTATGAGTACAGCTTCATACAAAGTACTCCTTATCATTCAGTGTTCAATGTGTTCAAATTGTGAGAACTTGACCCAAATGTCGATGTTTATTCGTTTCGAAGTTACAGGCCTATGTTAGTTATAAAGGTTAAATAAACATATTTAATTAAATTCGTACCTATACAAAATTTCAGGAATGTTTAATTCATGATATTTTCAAAGTATTTACCTTCCCCGTTGCGGAATACAAGTTTCTGTTGATATAAAATGAAGTAATAGTTTTTATTTCACTTTTCTACTGTTGTACACTTCAAAAATAAAATTAAAATATTATGATCAGATAATTTTTTGATTAAGATAAATTTCTATTTAGTTTACAAATTTAAATCTGTTATTTACTTTTCATAATTTCATGGGTCTGTAACTTCGAAACAAACACGGACATTTTTTCCAGTCAAAATTTAAACGTACAACAAATAACAAAACGCCTGCATACTGATAGAGCTAATAGCCCTAATATTTTTGAATACCAATCAAATTCCGTTGAGGATTTTAGAATAATTGAAATGTATCAAATGGGTCCCATGTATATTATACTTAATATGCCGGATTACATATATTTTTCATAATCCTCTTATGTGAAAATGAGCAATTAATCGCCTGGCACAAATAAATTTTTAGTATCTGTTCAAATTGTGGCTAGACCATTACAATATTTTCTTCTTGTGGTCGTTATATTTGATTTTCACCTAATCAAAAACAAGAACAAATTCTCTTTACATTTTACCATCTTTCTATTATCTTTTATCTACGTAATAAGAGAAACACTTGTGTTGGGGTCATGTATATGCGCAATTTTTAACAGCAAGTTAGAAACGATATCTCTTCACTGTACCAATTATATAAGTTTTCTTCAGGATATAAACCAACTGACAATACATTCGAAATAAGGAAAAGAGCATATTTGAACCTCGTATGTTTATCTTACGTTTCCCGAATTTTGCACGCCTGTTGAACATACAGAAAATTGCGTACGGTACTATAAGCCTATAACTAAGCATAATTACACCCTGCAGAATGCGTTGAGGAAACTATTAACACATGCGTTAATCACAATTATTGAGAATCATTACTTTGCTAGACAACTAGCAAGGTACATTTTCTGATGTTTACATGTTCTCCCTGACATTTCAATGTGAAAAATTAAAGGGAGTTGCTCTAGTTTAGCATTACTCTTCGTCATTTCCTGAATGGATCTACTTATTATATCATTTTCTTTCTAAAAGTGCGATCTCTTATCTATAAAACGCCAGCCTTATAGTGCACATCAAATTTAATGAAAATATTAATTCAATCAATTTCTTAAATTAACAGTAAAAAATGTTTTTGTCTCTCAAAGTAGTACTAAATTTTAGACAATATTTACTTTTAAATATTGACCCAATAGTGACTTAATATCTGTTATTAGTTATAAGCAAAATTATATTTATCTAATGTAATACTACATATTTTTAAAACGGGTAAAATGTAAGTATAATTATTATGGTATTCGGTTAATACTAATGATCATTACTAAATCTATTTCTTTTTTTGATAAAAAAAAAATAAAATAACTATCCAAACAACCCCCTTTTTAGTTACCTGAAAGTATATTTTCTGCTGTAATCAAAACTAAGCTTTCAATGTGTTAAAAGTTTTATTGTAATATGCAGAAATCAGTCTGATTAGAGGTTAAGAGTTTAGTTGACAATAAATATGATTCTCACACCGAATATGAATAATTTTTATATTTCCAGATTTTTGCATGCATTTTTTCTTTCTTTACTACTTATTTTTTCTTAGTTAACAACAACTCAAATATGTACAGGAATAATAACAGCTTTCTAAGATATGGAAACAATGAGTAGTCATTATATTATATTTTTATTCTGAAAGAAGGTAACCTTAGATTTGACAATTAATAGGAGAATTTATCGCAACATCTAAAAAGATGCCAGCGAATTGATGAAGTGATAATTTAGTGAATAATTTATTAAGTCAAAAATTGTTAAAAGTAAAACCCATTTTAAAAATCCTTCTCACTTAATAATGAAAATTAAATAATTTTTAATCAGTGAGTCAGCGAGTTTAAGGGAAGATATCGTGCTGCACTTAACAATTTCTCAAGCCACTAACATACTGACTCATTAAATTGTAATTATTTATATCAGCTTTACTTTTGTTCAACAAAGGAAATATGTAGTCTCTCGATATGAACGTTCTTGCTTATATGTAGTAACATAAAATACCTGTACAGGTTTAATGTAATCTTGTACACTTTTTAAGTTGGTTCTCTGTAAATGAACATAGTAATACCAACTTTAAGCGATAAAATATCGATTTCATTAATTACTATTTCATACGTACTACACTATTTTAGAAAGTAGTAAATATTGATATTTAAATACGTTTGACAATTCAAAATTATGTTGGCATTTAAAACACCTTCAACGACTCGAATTCTTGGTTCTACTGCAATAGTTATTAGAGCAACAAAAAAAAAACGGTCACTTACAAAGGTGATGGAGAGATTCACGTGGGCCGTTTAAGATGGCCAAGCAGGTTCAATGGCCATGTTTAAGAATATTCTTTGAATGTAGGATAATGTACCTACTACTTCGCGCTCACCTTGTCCTTGTCCCTGAACTCTAAATAAAGAAACGTTGATACTGGGAATACTTTACGTTCCGTAGATGGTTAATTTTAATTAAATCGTCTGTAGCTAGCCACTTACGGAATCGTTACGTTTACTGCACTTAGGTACTATTACGTGAAACTTAAAAAATTCAACGTGTGATATATAAGATGGGAGCAGACTTAAAAGCCCATTCGAGCGATGCAATTACATCATTTCGATCTCATTTACCTATATGCAACATTGGTTAGCTTTTGAGATATGAGATGTCCATTAGCCCATATACGAAAAATTTCGGGGATAAAACTCCCGCTAAATTTATCATTCGACATTTGAATTTTTCTTTAAATCAAATGTAAAATAATCATTTTAGTTTATAACTATTGAATTGAATTTAAGTTTTATGGTAGGTTATATTTATACATATAGCTGTAGCACAATAATGTCAATTTTTTTACACTCTTTAATAGCTTGATCCTTAAACTAAAAGAAGCACTCGTGGTTGATATCGATAAAATTATCTTTTTTGGAGAAAAAACTATTTTTGTTTAATATGATTTTTATTACATCCGTAAAGAGAAATAAACCGATGAAGTTTGCATTATTTATGTGCCTATCAAAAAAGATGCTACTTTTATTTACACTTGTTTTTTTCTAAACGTAATTAAATTACACAAAGTATTTTAAAAGTTATTAAAAAAAATAGATTTTCAAGTGCGTCCTTTAAGGGCCTGTATCTCCGCAGGTGGGTCCTCTAGGAAAAATTTGTATAGATTCCCCACATATTCTGGGACATCCTGTATATGTATATATTTTAGAATGTTTTACTTTTTTAAATACATATATCTACCTAAATATATTTTTTTAGATTATTTATGCGGGCGCCATGTTGAATTTCATCATTTCTGAATTCAGCGAATTTTTTCTAATAACAACGTCATATGATACGGTTTCCTTTTTTATCTTCATCTAAATATCAAATTTACGTCTGAGTGAGTGAAAAACACGAAAGAGCTATCACTCCTAATAAAAATTTTGACATTTCAGAGTTAAATTCTCATTAACAACAAAATCAAAGTTTATAACAAGAATGCAATTTTCGTATGATGAAGAGCGAGATATGTCACAAACTTATTCATTATTTAATTTGACGAATGTCTGACTAAATTTCTAATCATTTGTACTCTGATATTATCAACGAGTAATAATTGACTGTTTTGTAATTAAAACGAAAATCAAAATGTTCAGTTTATCGTCGATAACATCAAAAGGAAAAAATATGTATCAAATTTCTCATCAAATTCTGCAACTTTGTCCTAATTTAACCGACCTAGTATATCTTAAGATAAGCGAGATCCCAATAGTGCGGCTCAAAAAACGGCCACTCCGTATAATTATTTAAAATAAAGTTTTTAGAAGAAAATAGATATTAAATTTGTAATACTTCAGTGAATTGTTTGAAAAATAGATCAACTTCAAATACAAGATAGACATATTTTTAAGTGGAACCGTGGCACTTCACATTGAACGAGATCTAACGACAAGTACGGTACATTTCATTGTGAAAAAATGCATATTCTAAACAAAAAAAATATATATTTTTGAAATTCTTGTAGGTATATAATTGTAATTTTTATAATAAAATTCAGTTCTATATTTAAATTATATTAAAGCTGTGGTTTTTCAGCATATTTATCTTTTCATTAAATGAATAATAAAGCTTACTCATAACCGCATTAAGGCCTCTGAATCATGGCAGCATTATATGGATAATTGCTGATTCCCTAGAAGTCGTATCAATTTTTAAAATATTGAACTGTTTATATTAATACATTTCACAACAAGATTATTGTAGTTATTTATCGTTATCAAATGGTAAGAGTTCATCATCAGTTTAATTAATGAGGAGAATTAGTTCTACAAGAATTTTTTCCGGTCTGTGAGCGATACCGAGTTCCCACCCATTTGCACTTAACACAATATTTGTTGTTACTTACCTCGTCACCTTATCTAAACCATAACAAATTTTGCTGAACTTGAATATGTCAACTAAAAATACGAAATGCGGAAACCACAACTTATTAAATTTAGAATTTACCAAATTACATTAAATTACGTGTTTTGTCGTTTTCCAGTGTCCGTAAAATCTGGTAAACGTACAGAGTGCTGTAGTTTTCAATTCCCAACACTGGTATCTCGAAAACTAGAAGTAGACAATCCAGAATTATCAGGGTGTATCATATGTGATTTTTCAAGCCAAATTTTGAAACACAAAATATATATTCTATTAATGGCCTTATTAAAAAAAATCCCAGCTCACTTAAGAATTAGCCACGTACGGACTTATTATTCATTGAATGTGTTATGTGTATATCGATATGAGTGATACAAACTGATAGAATAATTACATATTAATGGGTATAGTATAGTAGCCACGCGTTTCACTATTTTTCCGGAGACTAGGTGGGTGCTGAACTTATTAACGCAAAGTACGTGGGATTCTGTTTACACTTTTTTGCATGAATTTTACATTTACTACAAACGAATTTTGGTTTGATTAAGATTAAAATATCTGCCTTTAAAATTTATTCAAACAATAATTCCTTAAGAGAATGTGCAGAATATACGGAATATTAATCTAAAATTCATTCAAAATGATTTTAAATAAATAATCTACGTCAAATTATATTGACGTCATGGTGTGCATCATACAATATTGATAATGTTTTTCGCATGAATACTATCCATATAAACTAGTAGAGTTTTAGTATTTAAATCCTATATAATATGTAACTAACAAGAAAATTAGAATATTGCAAATTGTTAAAACAATGCCAAAATTTGGGTTATTCATATTGCATTATTACGAGTATTTTCCCATAACCCAGTTTCATGCATTATAGATACGTGTCGAAGTTGCAAGAAAATGTCACGATTCTTTCTTTGGTGACTTGTATATGAATTATTATTCTTATAAGTAACTTATTAATTGTCATATATCATGCTACAGCACCTAATAACGTAACATGACTAATGTAAGATATTTTTATGTCGTATGTTACCAATATACTGCACAGATATACCTATATGGTTAAAACCAGTACATATATGAGTATAATTATAGCGACAATATTAAACCAATATTGCTGTTATAGGTATAGGTACAAAAGAATACTAGTTTTTCAAGAAAAAAGACGTTTAGTTTGACTTACAAGTATCTATAACCGTGTTCAGTGGATTTTATGTTTTATACGAAGCTAAATTAATTGGATTGGTAATAATTGTGTCCTAGTTCTGTCTTTATTTTTATATGATATAATCCTTGGGTCTTGAAAAAAAAATCACTTCTGATTAAATACACAAAAGAAAATTTCATTTGCTTGCCCACATATTTTTAAATAAATTATTGTTCTCTGATATTTATTACTTTCTGGGAGTTGACAAATTACCGTTTCTTTAAAAATTATTATTAAGAATGGCGTTTTATAACAACATGCTATTAATAAACTGATATCTTACTGAGAAATAGCTTTATAGAATCCAAATTCAAAGAATTCCTGTATAATTTTTATAAATAACATTTTGTGTAACACATTAATAGGAAACAATACAATACCTAGATGTTGTGGTAATAAAGATTAACAGAAGCTTAGTAATAAAAATTACATACATCGAAGTAAAACTTAATAAAATTTCGCATATTAACTAACAATTGCCACTTATTTTATGTAAGTTATTTAAATCTTTAATAAATGCAAATACCTATTTTTATTGCCGATCTAAAAAAGAACAAAAATAAGAAAATAATGATTTATTATTTCTACATTAGAGATAATGAATTCATAAATTTGAATATTTAAGCTAATTAATTCACAAAAGTAGGGCAGTTTATGATTATGAATGAAAAACATTATTAACTTCAAATATTCTGATTACATACGGCTATTTAAGCGGGGGAAGAATTTTATAAATTCCCACATGGATTTGTGAATTCATTAAACTTCCACATGGATTTGATAATTTCCCCTGACTAAATGACTTTCGACGTATCGTAGTTTATTAAATTAATATTACATACCTAGGCAACTTTAATTATGTACACAACGGTACATTGGTTTTCAAGATATTTTACTATTGCTGCATTGCATTTAATCAGATTTTTGTCTTTAAATAAATGAATAAATAATGCGTTGTGTTTATAATTTATACTTATTAACAAATATAATGAAAAATAATTATTACTTTTCTGCATGTTAGCAAGTGGCATTTGGTAGTGGACGTGAATGCGCAATTGTAAAACCGCAGTAATGTATTCATACAAGTTTCCGCCTTTTCTTGATAAAATAGCATTACAGCTAAAATTTTCTCAGGCTGTTAATTTAATTAACGCAAATGAGTTTTACATAACGTTCCAATTTTTTAAACAGACCTCGCATTCAGTAGAAAATGCGTGGTTCATATATGTGAAACGCTCGCAAAAAATGTTTATAAATTAAATTCATGCGCTTCCTATATATTATACAAACATCCAAGTTATGGTATGTTATATAACGTTAGGTAAATACACGTAAATACTTTACACTAAGGAAATTTTTGTAGTAATGAAATCAGTAAGTACCATACAGACGTAACATTATCTGCTAGTGTTAGACAGAGTGATTCACTTAAATATGCTCACTATGAAATCTCGGAAATTATTTTTCTTGTAGCTTTCATTTCACTAGATAATGGAATTGTATGAATACGCTGTTTCTTTTAATAACTTTATAACTATAAAATATGGTGATTGATGATAGTAATTTTTTTCTTCATTTCGGATAGCCTTTTTTGTGTCAGTTGTATCAGTTTATAGATACATTTGAACAAAAATGTTCTTATGTAAATCTGAAAATTTGATGGTTATAATATTTACAGTTACAAAATTATATATAAAAAAGAAAAAATGGATTATATGGCTATAAGAAATCTGTGTACCTACTTCTTAACGTTTAGGAGCCTTTTAAAAAAATCACCCCTATATACTTAAGGATATAATAAAACCTGCTTGAAACCCTATATTAGAAATTTCCCAATCCTAATACATTTATTTACTTATAGTAATATTTAAATTTATATGAATTAAATATGAACTGAATTTAACATAATACTGAAACCTTTCTAAATTTATATCTTCACAAAATTATATACGCATATTTTTTATAAAACAAAATCAGGAAAAATTGTAATAACAAACTACCTACAAGTATTAAAAACAGAAATTTCAATTCCTTAACTTAAATTCTTTAAAAATAGATGAAGCCGATAGGATTTAAATGAATGAATTTTATCTTCGAAATATATAGTGTAGTTATACGAGTAATCAGTAATCAATAGACATAAATGGTCAATACGACATTGATAGGCTAAACATCTAAAATAGGCCATTTGTGGAGGTCAGTAAATCTAATCACCTTTATTTTTTACTTCAATTGTCTTGAAGTGTTTCATTAGAAAATCAAAATTTTAAATTAAACTTTTAGATGTGAAAAAACGTATAGGTACCCAGATATCTCATGAATTCGCAACACAAAACAAAGAACAAAACTTACTTAAGTAAGATTGTGTTACAAAATATGCTGAAGGTTAATTGTCTGCATTTTTGTTGACAATTTAATAAAAAACCACTCTTGAAAGGTACTTACTCGGAAAATTATGTATGTAGTACTGTTTCGAAGAAACATTCAGCTACTTGTAGTCTTGTAGTACATAGATGAATGCAGTGAAAAAATTTACAATATAGATTTTCTCGTATTACATGTTAATTATATATTTTTAGTTTTATTTCTGAGAAAAAACCGCGTTCCTATAAGCTGCAGTCAGCGGTTGCAATCGACACTTGTAAATAAATCTACAATGGTATTTCTAATTATTATCGCACTTTTTCACAATACTAGGTGCTGGCAATATAAGAAAACGTGCTAAAAATGTAAATAAATAGATAGTACATATCACGAATTCACTGCGTTTATATCTAAAAAATTTCATATTCTGGAAGCATAGGGACATCATCTAACTCAACGTAAGTTGATCTAATTACGATATTACATATTTTTACCATTACGTTCTATTTTGTTAAAATATTATGTCAGATTCGACTTTCTTTGCCTACCTTTTCCCTGGAAAGCCCTTCCCTTAACAAAAATATCGCCCAGGGGTGTAAAACGAAAATAATATCCTAAATTACGAGCACTTCTTTTAAGCCACTAAACCACTCATAGACTGGAGGGATGCTTTTTTTGTACTTCATAAATCTACAGTATGTGGATTTATCGATTAACACGCAACTGCCGTGAATGTGCAACTACTAATGGCGGGACGAACGAAGTAACGAAGTCGAAACTCGCTACTCGGCGCATTTGCCGGTTACACGGCCGACAGGGTATAATCGTGAACGGGGCTAGTGGGGTTTTGTTCGGCTCCAGGATTGGGTCCCGGAACTCGACGTCACCTAACAGTAGAACTCCGGTCGGGTCGATCTACGATCTACCTCTGCTCCTGTCTGCCTGCAGTTAGATTTTTAACTTGAAAAACATAATAATAATCTCACCTGCTTTTCTGTCAATCTCCACAATGATATTATATCTACCTATTATTATTATAATATTAATTAATGCGCAGCGCGCGATGTTTTATTCATGGTTGTCGAATGATATAAAAAAACATTTATTCCATTCGTGGTATCTTGTTTTAACCGTATCAAGCAAATGTTGGCGCAATAAAACGGATAGACTTACAATTATTGATAATTGTTTACTAGCTACAGGAAGTTCTATAAGTTCTTGTAAATTACTGTAAGTAAATAATATTTTGGACCCGAGGTTTTTTTTAAGTCTATACCATAACATTCATAATTTCAGCATCTTGTTCCTTGGGTCATTTTTGAACAAAAAGCCTTGATAAACCAAATGTCTATTATCACTAGTTTTTGGAATTTAGACTGGTAAAGTTTAAAAAATATATACAGGGTGATTCAGAACTTATCCAAAAAAAAATTCTGGATATACAGCGGACCCTTACAAATACAATTTTGTAAAGAAAAAAATCAAAAAGGTCAGTTCGAAATTGATTTAAAAATAGACTTCTGCACGGCACTGGAAACTGGTCCACTGTAAAACCTGACCTCGCACAATGTGACCGGTATGGCGGCGTGATAAAAACGGACAAAAACTTTCGCAAGGAAAGAAATATGTAAATAGAATTGTATCGCACCTATTTTATATCGGCAATTTGTGTTTTTAAATAATAAAATCATTTGACATACCCGATGCTGCAACAGCAATTGTTCAAAATTTTATCCACTCACGTGTAAACACATTTGGGTCCGTCTTACTCACTTTCTACGAACTAACACAAATGATGTCTTGTCTTGCCATAACACAAACGCTTCAACATAAATTAAAACGATATCCATCAACTCCGAGTACACGCAAACCATTTTTGACACTAACTACCCATTTTTGACACTAACTACTAAAAACGTGTTATAAAAACCACAGATAACAGGTAAATATCGCAACGACGATTGCAATATCCGAATTCAGTATTCGGAGTCGGTGAGGCCACGTGGCGAATGATGCTAGAGACTACAGTTGTCCAGCTATGTAGTGGTTTAATGTGCTATAACTTCAATAATTTTTTTCTCAGAAACTATAAGGATTTTACAAAAAAAAAATTTTACAATCCATTTCTCATGTCGCATCTATTCCCAAATTTTTTTGGATAAGTTGTGAATCACCTTGTATAATTGTAGAAACAAACTGAGATTAACTAAAAATTAATTGGAAAGTCTATTTCGGACAAAACCAGAAGAATGGACTTTCATAATAAAAAATAATGGTTCCCTATAGTTTAATATCACTTAAAATAAAACTACCCAACCATATATGATTCTTTTTCAATACTTTGTTCCTAAATTTTTGTGCCCTCCCTGGTATTAAAGTCAAGAGGCACCACTATAAATCTGACCTCCAGCACAGAATTACTAAAAGGCACTATCGAAAAACTCGAAGACACCTCATAGGTTGAAATATATCATTTATTAGAAATAACAATAGGAATTTCCCAAATAGCACACATCCTAAGGACATCATATAGTTGCTTTGGATATTCTGTACATCCCTCCTATTCCCTAGATTATCCCTTTGGACTCTAGATGGATGTCTAAGGAGATGCAAGTGTTACCATACTAGACACTATATAATTGGATCCACGGCATACTTACATCCACATTATTAGTAGCTCTACAGTGATAACTCAAAATAAGTCATCCACTGGACGTCCATCATCCGTATACTCCTTCTAAATCAAAATAAACAGTTTTTAATTGTTTTTTGTACATTTTCCACCCACTCAATTTCCTGTATTTTTATTTACCCATTTCCTTTACCGTAAATTGTTTTTTGCTTTTATTTAAGTATTAGTATGGGTCAAATCTTGCAATTGAATTTTAAAACAGTTATCCCCAACCGATTGAGCTGAAATTTTGCATACACTTTTAGTTTTAATGACAATGCATGGTGGCACTAAAAGCTTGTTTTTTTTTTAAATTGTATGCATGAACTTATTTTCGTTTCATTATCACACAATTATTTTTCAACTTATATTAATATTTACTCGTCATCTCCTATAACCTAAAACATCTTTCTATATAGGTAACTATAAATATTTGTTGTTCCTATATTTATAGATTATTCAATACTTACCGAACGACCTTTTTTTTCGATGGAATTTAAACCTCCATTGAATAAGTGACCACTTTTATGATGCCCAGCGACCTAGTGATTCAAATGATTGAGCTATTCAGTGTTTACATTCTGACGTTTTATACGAGGTTATAAAACAAAAACTTATGTGGTGAAATATTTTTAACAATACTAATATGTATATTTATACGTTTTTTATTATATCTAATGTTTCTGGAAAAAATATATTTTATGACGTCATTAGTCGTTTCTGTCAAATCCCAAAGATAATACTTTTGATTGAAAATGGAGCTTACCTCATCCCATTTAACACAACGTGTCACAAATTTTATTTAATTTTTTTTGTATCTTCACAGTAAGCCCATACTATCGAGTTTGAGTACATAGAAGCTTGGACGACTTATATTTATTACGTCCATGTTTATATAAAAAAGGGTATCCTATGGGTATACGAATAAGGAAAATATTATTCGTTTCAGATTATGGATATACGATGAATATCCAGAACAAATCAATGGTCATCCTCAGAACCAAAATTGGACAAAGAAACTGATATCCATAGAACATCATATGGTACATGGATAAATTATTAGTCCAAGATTCGTTTATCTAGGTCAAATAGCTTCAGAAATATAATATTTGAATTAACATATATTTTTAAAGTTCAGCACTGGTTTTATATCTATGATTCATTGAAGCTTTCCGATCTAAAATAACCCAAGCAACAGCCTCCTGAAGTCATGTATAGACTTAAAAAAAACATACAGTAGAACCCGTTTCTGAAGATGAAAGTCATTAATTCCTAGGATCGCATTGATTTTACATAATAAAGAAAATTTTTAGATGACTATTTCGCAAATCTTACTTTTTTTTTACTTTCTTATTTTCTAATCTTACTATAAATTTTTCTGTGTACCGAGAAATACAGTCATTGACCGCGCATGTTTAAACATGGATGCCTACTTCATAGTTTCTTTAATATTAATAAAACAGTTGGTACAAAACTCATAATACCAACTGCCTTTATAATATTTTCTGTCATATACAACAAAGCTTATGTTATGTGGATGGTTCCAAGGGTAACATTGATTTTACGCATTAAAAAAATTTCCTAGATAACTAATACCCAAAATTTGTAAAAATAAATACCATATCAATCGGTGAAGTAAACTATAAAATAAAGGATCAATAATTACTGTATCAAGTATTAAATATACAAAAAATCGATAGATTGATTTACTCAAACCCGAACTATATAAAAAATGCAAAGAAATACAACAAAAATGCTGGTAAGACAAAATGATTACCAGCATTGTAGATACTTGAAATAAAATGTAGAATATTCTCTTTCTCTCTGCAGTTGAAAAAAAAAATCTGCTTTTTTCAGTCAGTCTCCACAATGACATATCTATTATTATTCTAGTGCAGGGGTCGGCAAGTAATTTTAGGTGGGGTCCGGATACTTTTAAAAATTTTTAACGAGGTCCAGAAAAAAATTCATATTTCTTACAAATTTTCATTTGAACTCAAATTTAATCTGCTTACTAACCATTAAGAACTCAAAACACTCACATAATTGTAAAATACTAGAAAAAATGATAAGGTTGGCACTTAAATGCAAAAAAACATTTTTTAAATAACTTATTTGAGTAATTTATACTTTCAAAAAATTTTTGGCGGTCCAGTATTTTACCTTCCGCGGTCCGCACCTGGACCGCGGTCCGCCAGTTGCCGACCCTTGTTCTAGTGGTAATTAATGCGAACTACGTAATATTCTATTCATGGCTGTTGGATCCAATAAAAAAAACATTTGTTCCATCCAAAGTTGTATCTAGTTTTAACCGTGCCTATCAAGCAAATGTTGGTGCAATAAAACGGATAAACCTATAATTGATAATTATTTACTAGGCACAGGAACTTCGTCTATGCTCTTTCAAATTAATTGAAAATGCAGCTTGCTTCCTTATTTTGCAATCCCGATAATCTGTTTCCATATTTATAACTTGATGGGAATGTACAAAAATCATATTGCTATTGACCGTGCTTGTTTAGGCTTTTATTTAATGAACTTTGTCTTCCCTTCCCTTCATAGTTCCTTTATCACTAATAAAGTAATGAAATGGAGCCACCGTAATGTCTTCGTACAATAGACAGCCCATGTCATAACTTCAGCAATATGTTCCTTTGATGATTTTAGATCAAACAACCCTAATGGACTAGGAACTTTAAACAACTGGCGGAGTGGTAAGTTTTAAAAATTATGTCACATTTATAATATCTCTGAAGTTATATATATATATATATATAGATTGATAAAACTTGGGCTATGGAGAAGATAAAGTAAACAAAGAATAACCTAGTTTCTTATGTGAGCTAAGAAAATATTGAATGCAGTTAATACTGTCATTGGAATGGATAACGTAGGAAATTGTGTTTTGTCTAGAGATAGAATGATCGAACACCATTTATATTAGATATTTTTCCATAAAGGATTGCTTTGTAAATTTTTAAAAAATTAACAACGAAGAACACTCACATGATTTCGCAGAGTCGTAAAAATTGGGGTCAAAAGAACTTCACGCAATCCCCAATCTCCGCCACTGTCATATGAATAAAAATTGAATTAGCGCTCAAATGTTGCTAATGTTAGTATAGTAAGTGTACAAAATTGTTACTAAACTAAACTAAGATGTCATAATCTCGTTATAAACATCTATTGTTCTAATTATGCCGGCCCGTTTAAATTACTAAAACGAAGATTATTTTAATTTGTTTATTATTTATGAACAATGTGACAAAGTTTTAACATGAACTTGGGATACATTTGCTGCTCGATATCCACAAATACGGAAACCATCACCTATAATATTTTTGAATTTAAAAATATATATAAGTTAGCGTCGTCTTAATTCTTTACGAATACTAAAAATCAGGTTGATATCAATTTCCTGGAAATAGTTCCGGACACCTCTGCGAACCCTAGCATACGTCAATTTTTTCCTTAAATTTGTACATCTCGAAATCTATTACTCCTAGCCATAGAGAATGTTAGACAAAACAACCCTAAAATTTTCCGTAGAATCCGAAACTGCAATAATATACAGGGTGTCCCATTTAAAATAACAAAGTTTGTGCCTACTTCCGATACAACCGGAAGCGCTGAAGAGTTCTAGATATTTTAGTTGTGTTCGCCCCAGGAACTTCGCCATGTTGCCAAATTTTCAAATTTTTCAGATCAGTACTTTCCTAGATATCGATCAACGCAGTTCTCGGTGGGACACCCTGTACATTATTATATTATCGAGAAGATATAATAAAAATATGTCGAAAACCGTTAAAGTTTCCCTGTACGTAATTGTAACTGTTTTCGAGATATTCGACATTTTATAATAATATATGAAAACTCCTTATATCTATCTTCGTTCTGGAAGCTTTCGTTTGCTTTTCAGAACACTGAAAGAACCTACGATGTACTACGTTCCAATATCAAATTATACCAAGTGACCAAGTGTGCCATTTTTGAAAAATTTAAACCATCAAAACTTTTTAAATTCAAATATAACAACCTGTATTTTTGCATCACACCATAGAAAATCAAGTTTTCTTTTCTCCGATATAGACATTGTGGGGATTAAAGTTTCGATTTTCTTAGATATTTGCGTTTTCTTATATTCTCCTGAATATTACATTAAAAATATCTCATTCCCATTTATCATTTTCTATAGGAAAGAAAATTTTACATTCTGTTAGCATTATTTGAAACAATCATCCATCGATACCAATTCCACTGCAATATGTTTCATCCTTGGCTTATACTTCTTTATTTCCCTTTCAGCTTCAAGCCCTTCTTGACCACATTAAGCCGGCAGCACATCGAAAGATGTGCTACGCTATGCTGTGTCAACAAGCTGCGTCGATATTACACTGCTCTGATATGTTGTAGAATCCATATTGGCTTAAAAAAAAAAATTAATCATCAGTAGCGTACCATTTCTGTATGAGATACCCACAATACGTTAATAATAAAAGTTTCTCAATATGAAAAATTTAGTATTTGTACAAAATTATTTCAAGCAGAAGGGGCATCATACTATCGAAAAATTTTTAAATTATTAAAATAAGGTAGGTCTCAGAAATTTTGCACACATACTTATTTATGAGAAACATTTTGTGGTATCTTATAGTATAGAGATGACATTTTACTTATGAAAAAATAAAATTTTGCCAAACTTCCAAGGCTTTCTGGATTTTACGAAATTGATCGATTTTTCTGTTTATTCTGATCGAGATTTATTTCTAAATTCAGCAATGGATGCTAACTTCACCTTTGTTTAAAATGCGGAAAAAATGCAAAATACTAATAAATATTAATATAAACTTTTTAGTACTGCCAAATGTGCAATGAAAACAATCAAATCATTACAGAGATAAATATAATTTAAGGTTAACACCGTCTTTAAAAAACAGCCATAAAGGGAATGATTAATAGGGTAATGTAATTAATGTGTACAGAGGCGGCTTCAATTATTATTATCACGTTACTTATGGACACGTAATGTGCCCACCAACGTATTTCTGTTTTTAAGCTTCTATATGAAATTTAGTATTATATCAACAAAAAACCCGATGCATTGGATAAACATGATTTGTTTGTTGATTGTAAAACATTAAAAGTAGAGATACATTGTTGGCACGTTACGTGTTAATGTTTCTAACCTTAAATGATAATTATTTATCTCTGCGATGTTTTCATACCACGTACCACACTGGTCAACAAATTTCAACCTTTTCTCTGTAACATGAACCAAATAGAGTGTTCCTTAGTAATTCGCACCTTCTAAACACGAAAATCGCATTAAAAACTAGGTATCACGACTCATTTCTGTGTTACGGCTGCATGTCATTTACAGTTTGTAAAAATATTTTTTTATACTTCTGAACTTTGCTGGCCAAAATTAAACCCCAAAAATGCTAATAACTAATTAGATTTCAATTTTCAGTGCAATTCTGAGAAAAAAAGTGCAGGATTCAGTATTTTCTTATGGACTCAAAGTGGACGCACTTTGATAAACCAGCAATAGTCACCCTTATTCCTGTATCCCATCTTCCTATGTATCTCTGCCTCATAATGCTGATTTCCTAATGAAACCGCTCCCCACTTACAGCACCAAGGTTTCAGTAATCTAATCTAAGTGTGAGTGAAGGAATTGAATTTTCAGTGACATAGGACCCTAAATTTTTACATTTCCTTAGAAGTTTTCTATCAGTTGCGGGTAGTTATTTGCTTTAGGTATATGACTGCCTCAAAAATCTTTCACCACGGAAACAAATGATTCCCAGGCTGCCAATTCAAGGGGGTTTAATGTTGATTTAAAATATTCGTCAAAACTTTTCTAATTTGAGGACCTACAAGGACTTGAAGGGTTGAAATTGTTATCTATTAAATTGTTGTCCCTTGTTTATTTATTAAATTACACTTAAATTAGGTTTATACACATATTTTTATGATAAACAATAATTTTTTAAATAATTCCATATATTTTTATTTATAAAAACGTAGATGATCATTTTTTTGCAATTTGTGTTAAAACCTGACACGATGGAAAAATTTGGAGGACATATTTGGTGTCAGCAGGTCATCATGTTAGGAATCACATATCAGTTTCAGAACAACATAAAATGCGTTTTATAATCGTGATACACATTATTTTGCCATATTTTCGTAAATCTTTAAATGCCTGTAACAAAAAACCCTACGTGATAGAAAAAAATCTGAAAGCAGATTCGAATTCAGGATGTGAAATCCTACAAGAATCACCCCTAAATGTTTGTGTTACAAAAATCATGTGGACCAGTAGGTAGTCTTATTGGGTCGTCCAAATATTTACCAGTATTTTGTGTTTTTCCGTAAATTTCTTGTTGAATTCTCAGTGCGGACTAATTTGATTAAACAGGCAAAGGGATGGTTTATGGTTACAAACTACTTTCTCCTATACCTAGAAAATGGTCAGACCCTACTAACAGATGTTAGATAGTATATATTTGGGCTTATCTTAACACTCCCACTAGCACAAATATAAGACAGTTTGTATAACATAAATTAGAAACCATAATTTACAATACATTTACGATACCCAATTTCTCTAAAAATAATAACGTTTCACAGAGAACAAACTGTTTGCGAGAAAGTGGGCAGGCATTTTGTTTGTCTGTAAATACTTTATATTTAAATTCTGAGCTACAGTCCCTTACAAAATGATGCCGAATTCCATTATAAAGAGTTTTACAATTTAAAACACCAAATTCATTCAACAAATTCCTAAAATAAATTGCTTCCTCGGAAGCCTCAGAAATTGACATATATTCAGCTTCTGCGCTGGATAAGGCAACAGTCTTTTGTTTGCTGCTTTCCTAGGAGATGGCAGAACCAGAAAAGCAAAAACTAGGGTATGATTTGCAATCATTTGTATCGCCGATCGCCGCGCGCCGGCCCAATCAGTATCTACAAACTATATATTTGGGCTTATCTTAACACTCCCACGAGCACAAATATAAGACAGTTTGTGTAACATAAATTAGAAACCATAATTTACAATACATTTACGATACCCAATTTCTCTAAAAACAATAAAGTTTCACAGAGAACAAGCTCTTTGCGAGAAAGTCGGCAGGCATTTTGGTTGTCTGTAAATACTTTATATTTAAATTCTGAGCTACAGTCCCTTACAAAATGATGCCGAATGCCATTATAAAGAGGTTTACAATTTACAACACCAAATTCATTCAACAAATTACTAAAATAAATTGCTGCCTCAGAAGCCTCAGAAATTGCCATATATTCAGCTTCTGCGCTGGATAAGGCAACAGTCTTTTGTTTGCTGCTTTCCTAGGAGATGGCAGAATCAGAAAAGCAAAAACTAGTGTATGATTTGTAATCATTTGTATCGCCGATCGCCGCGCGCCGGCCCAATCAGTATCTACAAACTATATATTTGGGCTCATCTTAACAAAAATCATATAGTATTCACAAAAAAATATCTATCAAATTAAATAAAAAGTATATTTCATTTTATTAAAAAGAAAAGTGATATTATTGTATACGTCAACATTATACTAAGTACTTTTAGAATGTCAATTTTTGTTTTTTAAAATCTTATCAAAAAGTTTCAGTCCTTTATATCATTGTAACGAATACAAGGAGCATTGTTTGCATACTTAATGAGTTATTTAAATAAGCAAATCTATGAATTCTGTAAATAAAATAATGTTGGCCTCAATTTATTTCAGTTCAGAAGCGCATTGACGTTGGATTGCTTGTAAAATTTATTTACTGAAATGATAACAAACATCAGGTTGCATTATTAGTGAAATTCAGGTAACTTCGTTGTTTTCTAACATACAGCGTTAGAATTAAAAACAAATGGGTCACACTGTAGAATTTGGCATCTTAATTTTTCCAACTATTCTATAACAGTTATACAAATTACATCAAGTATTAATATGGTACCTAATATGCCACAGCCGCCCTAGAAGAATAATATGAAATTACAACACTTTTTTTGGCTTTATAGCGCTGCAACGTCAGTTTTATTAAATTTCAACTAATATTTATGTCTTTTATTGCTGCTGCTTTACATATTCAACAACATTAACATCAAAAATATGAACTTCAAGTCTTATTATAAATCACAGCCATTCGTTATCCTGCTGTATCATTGACGCCAACTTCTCCTCACCATATATGAGGTCGACGTGTGAGTAAATACATATTTGATCTCTAGGTTACTGACCTACATTATGCAAACGTCGTAAAATGCAAAATGAAATTCCATAAAAGGCATATGATGCAAATTATCGCAACCTCATAGAAGCACAAAAATTATGTGACCAAGACCAAACGAGATAAACTTAATCGAATGCACTTTTTAGAGTCCTTGACATGTGCCGTAACATATGATGCGGTAACTTCTAATTATTCCTGAATAAATGAATTAAATCTTCATATTTTATTACTTATATTTGAGAAAAGAAGCAAAAAAACATAGGTAATAAATTTTTTGCAAATTGGCCTGCTTTTACTATTGAGGAATATATCTAAGGATCGCATTAATTAATAAAGAGCTAATAATTAGTTCACTTCAAAAATAGAAACGATTAATACGTTACGTTTATTAGATATTTGAATGACATTTCTTTAGATACAAGTATTATTATAATAAACTAACTCACACTCATAGATATCATATTGACATAACGTCGTTGATAATGCAAGCTTATAACTTCAAAACCATTATTTAACAATAATTTCTCAGGAAAACGATTTGAAGAAAACTCATTCCAAACGTATGTTTTGTGGTAGGTACGTATGATGGATATCCTGGTATTCATTACATACCAATAGACGTGAATATGCAGGGTCGCTAATATGTATGGAAACGGTCGATTATCTCCTAAAGTAAGATAGCTGTCGAAAAATCATAAGATACAAACGTTTTACGGTTGTTTAAAATCTATTACAATAAAGAAAAATTGAGTATACAGATCAATCAGAAGGTCATGACATAACAAAGTTATTTTTTCTTTAATGGAACACCGTATATATTATTCCATATTTGAATTCTTCTTGAAATTCTAAACAAAATTCTTATAGCATATTATGTACCTAAACTTAACCGTTTTCGAAATATCGAACTTAATCATTTTCTTATAAATTATACAAAAATATTTTAGTCCAGGTTACCTTTGAAATTCTTTGAATGTCATGTTAGATGTGGTGGAAAATCCAATAAATTCGACACAACAGAGGGCTTTAAATCATAACAAGTGTTGATATTCCATTCAAAAAATTTGCAAACGGGAAAAATTACATCCATATATTTATTACAAGAATTGAGTGAAGACGATTATGATCGTAGAATCGAGTTCTGCGAAGTCATTATTGATTGAAATTCAACGAAAATGTCAAATTTGTCACCCACATATTGTTTTCTGACGCATTTACATTATGTTTAAATGGGCATGTAAACCGATACAACTATAGGTATTGATTAGACAAAATTCACATTGGATGGAGTAAATGGTTGGTGTGGTATTATTGATGGACAAGTGATAGGACCCTATTTTATAAACCGAAATTTGATCTCTGAACGATATTTATTACTTTTGCTAGAACATATTATTCCAGAATTTAGACGATTATTCCTGAACAATAACAATGCCAATTTACCGACAGAACAAATATGGTTTCAGCATGATGGGGCTCCTCCACATTTTGGACGTGTGGTACGGGCATATCTAGACGAAACTTTCCCTGATAAATGGATTGGACGCAGAGAGCTAGGTATCCCGATATGACCCCGCTTGATTTTTTCTGTGGGGTCACAAAAAAATGTAGTCTACTTTCGAAGAGTTGCAGGAAAGGATAAGGCATGAAATTTCCATTATTCCTCACAACACCCTTTTAGATTCACTACAAAATTTTGTCAGCGAATTAATTACTGTCAGGAGGTAAATGGTGAATATTTTGAACATTGAGTACCTTATACTCGTAGAATAGAATTCCAAAGAAAATATTTGTTGTTTATTTAAATTTGTTTTCTCTTTTTTTATTTTGGCATAACTATTGTTTTCATAAAATTTAAAAATGCGGGATATTCATTAAAAAATACATTTTTTCGTTTCATGCATTTTTATCAACCCTGAACTATTATGCTTTTTTATTTTCTAAAAAAAAATTAATAATAAAATTCCTACATATCATCCACAATATTTCCAATATAAATAACCATAATTTGGGGCCCTTTTTCTTTTATAAATTTGAGAGTAGTAAAAAATAACTTTCAAAGTTCGATATCTCGAAAACGGTTAAGTTTAGTCACATGATGTGCTATATGAATTTTTTTCTAGAATTTTGAGAAGAATTAAAATATGGACTGTTTCTCTGATCCTGTATACTTAATTTTGTGGTGGCATGTTACAATTACATTTTTATATTTAGTTAGCAAATTTTGTTTTTATAATTAATATCACATTATATTAAGCTGTATTTAGAGTAAATGGGATTAGGAATAAGTGCATCTTAAATCATAGAGCTTTAGGTACCTAACTTGTTTATTAGACAGTCTTGTTCCCGACCGGTCGTGCTGTCCTGTACCGAAGCGTTCAATAAAGTTATATTGTTATACGTTGCGTTTTCCTTTGGATGAACTCGAAATACCCATAAATTGGTGACCCCGACGTGATCTGCCATATAGAGAAGATAGTGTAGTTCAAGTGAACCTAAAAGTTTTTTTCACAAAATGCCCAACACCAACAGTAACGATAGCGACAACACCGCCAGAAACCGCGCGGAAGGAACGGACAGTGCCGAGCTACACCACGTGAGTGTCCGCCCGCGTACCGCCGTTTTGGAGTGATAAGGTAGGACTTTGGTTTTGTCAATTGGAGGCACAGTTTAAAAACCGCCGACGTAAGGCAAGACTCGACAAAATTCGGTTACGTCGTTGGAAATTTAGATAGCCGATACATCGAAGAAGTAGAAGATATTATTTTTTGTAACCCACCTGCGCAAAACCAGTACGAGACTTTGAAAAGCGAACTAATCAAGCGTTTGTCGGACTCTAGCAGCCAACGAGTACGAAAACTGTTAGAAAGTGAAGAGTTAGGGGACTGCACACCTTCCCAATTTCTACGACATTTACGAAAACTAGCAGGTAAAAATGTGAACGAAGAATTTATAAAAACCCTGTGGATGAACCGGTTGCCGACATCTACACAGCGAGTGCTCGCAGCATCGCTGCAACAATCCTTGGCCGACATGGTTGAAGTGGCGGACCGAGTACAGGAAATCGGACCATCGAGGAGCCAAGTATCTCCAGTGAATGTAAAGGAAGATGTGCCCGTCTCAATTCAAACACCCGCTAATAGCGAATTGGCTACCCTACGTGAAGAAATGCAGCAACTGCGTCTCGCTCTTCAGAAGATAAGAGCAGAAAAGGAGCAACGTCGCCGGTGGTCGCGACCATGAAGTCGTTCCCGCGACCAAAGCAATGCAAGGAGACGTAGTGCTAGTGGCGATCGCGATATGTGCTGGTACCATCACCGTTTCGGAGCTGACGCTACAAAATTCCGCGCGCCATGCAAATACTCTCAAGGAAACGAGTAGGCTCATCGTTGATAGCGGCTATCAACGACGGCAACACAGCGCGCCGAATCTTCGTCACAACGCGAGATCAAAAGTTTCCTTTTTGGTGGACACTGGTGCTGACCTCTGTGTGTATCCGCGCACGCGATCTAGCGGTCGCAACCGAAAGAGCGACTATACGCCGCGAATGGAACGCCGATTCCCACATATGGAATGGTGACATTAGACCTCGATCTACGACTTCGACGTAGTTTTAAGTGGAGTTTTGTGATTGCGGACGTAGACATACCCATCATCGGAGTGGATTTTTTTAGTATTCTGCGGTCTACTGGTCGACGTCCACGCGCGACGTCTCATAGACAAAACGACTTTGCTAGAGTCGAAAGGAGAAAACGTACTAAGTGAAGTGCAGTCCATAAAAACGGTAATAGTAGTCAGAGTTTTCTTGTTTACTAAGCGAATACTCCGATATTACGTAACCCGCCGGAACAGCGGGCCAAACGGTTAAACACGACGTCGTGTACCATATCACCACAACACCCGGACCACCCGTTTTCTGCCGCCCTCGACGTTTGGCCCCTGATCGTCTGAAGTCAGCGAAAACAGATTTCGAGCTGATGTTACAGCAAGGAATCATCCGCGCATCAAAAAGTCCATGGGCATTGCTTTACATCTGGTACCGAAGAAGGATGACCCTGCGGAGATTATAGGGCTCTGAACGCCAGGAGAATTCCAGACCGATATTTTCTTCCGCACATCGAAGATTTCGCACGGTCTCTATACGGTAAAACAATATTCTCCAAGATCTGACTAGAGCGTACCACCAGATCCCCGTAGCACCAGAAGACGTAGAGAAAACCGCTGTTACTACACGGTTTGGATTGTTCGAATTCCCGCGTATGCCGTTCGGTTTATCGACCACGTCCTACGCGGACTGGACTTTTGCTACGCATACATTGATGACGTTTTAGTGGCATCGCGCGACAAAGAAGAGCATCAGCCACATTTAAAAACAATATTCGAACGTTTCAGCGAGTACGGGTTAGTAATTAACGTTTCGAAGTGCGTATTCGGTGTCAGCGAAGTCAAATTCGTGGGGTACAGTGTCAATCACAGTGGTACGAGGCCATCGCCAGAACGAGTTCAGGCAATCGTGGAATTTCCCTAGCCCGTGTCAGTACGCCAACTACGAAGGTTTTTGGGCATGGTAAACTTTTACCGTTGTTTCACACGGAAAGCCGAGAATCTACAGCAACCCCTCAACGAGGTGCTACAGGGCCCAAGCTAAAAGGAAACACACCGGTTAAGTGGACCGAATGCGCGCAAGAAGCATTCAACAACATAAAAAGCGAATTAGCGAAAGCAACAATGTTGATACATCCTTTTCCAGCAGCCCCGCTGGCGGTGACGGTGGACGCCTCCGACTACGCCTAGGCAGCACCCTACAGCAGCTGGTTAACGGAGAATGGCAACTTTTAGCTTTTTATACGAAATCCTTGTCAGCTGCACAACGTAAATACAGTGCGTACGATCGCGAACTTTATGCGATATACGCGGCAGTGAAACGATTTCTTACGCGGTAGAAGGACGCGAGTTCGTGATTTTCACAAACCATAAACCGCTGATTTACGCGTTTCAACAAAAATAACAGATAAGTGTTCACCCCCGCAGTTCCCATACCTTGATTTCATCGGCCAATTTTCAACGGACATTCGTCACATCGCGGGAAGCGAAAATTCAGTGGCCGACGCGTTATCGCGAGTGGAAACGATTTCACGAGCAGTGGATTACCAGACATTAGCTAAGGCGCAGGAAGAATTAAAAAAACTTTGCGAGGAAAAGACTAGTGCTTTGAAATTGCGGAAAATATATGTGCCGGATTTCAAGTGTAACTTGTTTTATGACTTCAGTGCAACATCAGCAAGGGTTTACGTACCCGAGCCGTTATTACGCGAAATTTTCAATTTGTTACACGGTGGCATTCGGGCAACGCAGAGACTTTTAACGGAACGTTACGTGTGGCCGTCAATTAACAAAGACTTTTGAGACTGGGCGCGACTATGTATCCCGTGCCAACGAGTCAAAACTACGCGACATGTGACCCCACCAGTAGGAAATTTTGCGAATACAGGTAACAGGTTCGAGCATGTATACATAGACATAGTGGGCCCGTTGCCGATCTCACGAGGTTACCGCTATTGCCTCACGTGCGTCGATCGGTACACACGTTGGCCGGAGGCTGTACCTATCGAGAGTATCGAAGCCGAAACAGTAGCCCGCGTTTTCATGGAAACCTGGATCGCAAGATTCGGAGTCCCCCTCAGGGTGACGTCAGACCAAGGGCGCCAGTTCGAATCCCGGTTGTTTAAAGAACTTTTACGTCTTATAGGAACGTCGCATCTACGGACGACGGCATACCACCCCTCAGCTAACGGCATGGTTGATAGGTTCCACCGTCAACTTAAGGCCGCGATTAAGTGCCACGAGATGGAGCGGTGTGTGGAAGTTTTACCCATCGTACTGCTAGGAATCCGGACGTCCATTAAAGAAGACCTGTGAGCGACAACTGCGGAAATGGTTTACGGTACAACCATTCGCTTGCCAGGAGAGTTTTTCACCCCGTCTAAAAATACCAACGAGGTAGATTACGTAGTGCAACTTCGACGGAACATCCAAAAGACCAGACCAACACGAATGGTGAGACACGGTGAAAGAAATACGTTTATGTTCAAGGGCTTAGCAGACGCACAATATGTGTTTGTGCGAAACGACGCCGTCCGCAGCCCGTTGCAGCCACCTTATGACGGACCTTTCGAGGTATAAAAGCGATCCACCCACAACTACGTAATACGTATTAACGGAAAGGATGTGCGAATAAATATCGAACGTTTAAAACCCTCTCATACGTTCGTCGAAGACAACATAGAGCAAAGCAAGGCAGAACGCGAAAGAGAGCACCCGACAACGACGCCGACGACAGCGGCGTACAATCCAGGGCAGCCGAAAACCAGCGGACACGAACAGGTAGACGAGTACGATTCCCAGATCGTTTACAAGTTGGACTAGATTGACCAATTTCATTTTATTTTTCCAATATGAATCGCTATCCCTGGAAGGGGGGTGATGTGGCGGCATGTTACAATTACATTTTTATATTTAGTTAGCAAATAAATTTGTTTTTTTAATTAATATCACATTATATTAAGCTGTATTTAGAGTAAATGAGATTAGGAGTAAGTGCATCGTAAATCATAGAGCTTTAGGTACCTAACTTATTTATTAGACAGTATCCAGATGTGGGGTTTTACCAGGGTTAGAAGTAGGTATACGACCGAGAGGGCAAATTTATCTTAGATCAGGCAAAGAAACGACATTATTAGTATGGGTTAACTCTTGTTCCCGACCGGTCGTGCTGTCCTGTAAAGAAACGTTCAATAAAGTTATATTGTTACACGTTGCGTTTTTCTTTGGACGAACTCGAAGCACCCATAATTTTAATTTTTTTTATTCTAATAGACTTAAAAAAGCGCTAAAACTTTTGTGTCTTAGTGATTTTTCGATAACTATCTTATTTTAGGAGATAATGGACTGTTTCCATACATATCAGTGACCCTGAATACACTTTCATTACTCTAAGGTCTAAGGGTTTAATTCAAAAAGAGACTGATTGATTTTCTTTTTATCGCTTATGCCCATTTGGAAGATCAACGACGATAAAGAAAGTTATGATTAAATATTTATCTAATAGAGCTAAATAACCCCATAAAAATGTATAAGTTGATAATATTCTGGAAATATTATTGACAAGAATTATGCTGCTGGTAACTCTTTAATAATTAATTGATGGAATACATCCCTCATCGCCCCCAAACTAGCAACATCAAATTTTACGTAATATTTATAAGATTGTTAACTTCCGACAGTCTTTTAGAAAGCTAATACAACTAGGCAAAACCATTCCTAGGAAGTGTTCATCTATAGCGGATGTCCGCTAAGGAAGATTTCATTGTACATTTATTTAAGTACCATTTCTTTCAATAGTTGCAGCTAACAGAGTTCACGAAATAACTCGACATACTTTTTAGCGTTTAGTAAAATAAATTCTGGTTTTCTTTCATTTTGTTTAAACATAATTTTTTTCCACAAAAAAGAACGCTACAATTTCGTAAACAGACTGTTCGCTTCTCACTACAGGGATCTCGAAAACGGTAAGAGATACAAACTAGTTTAAATGGGGGCAAATTTGCGTAATCAGGGGACCAACATTATGCCTCTAAAAAATCAAGGCTAACATGATTAGTTTTCGAAATATTTGAAAAAAAAAACGTAATTTTGGAAATCCATTTTCGTTTCATTTCAGCCTTATTTGAAGTGATATTGAAAAAATAAGAAAACTTTCTCATGGTCACTTTTTGCCCTCTATCGAATGGCATAATTAATTATTATATGTAACGTTTCGTCTCCCCAGGACCATCATCAACTTCATTTTTTAAATACGACCCGAGAAATTTTATTACATTTTGGGCAAGCCTTCATGACCCCCAATACTGTACTGCTCAGCTCAAACCAGATTCAGACGTTTTGTCTTGAAAAATCCATCTTCAGTGTATTCGTTTCAAATTTATCTACATTTTTTATCTAGATTTCTTTGTTTACTGAATTAGAGCCTGTGATCTAGTTATTTAAACTATTACCACAACGCATTAAAATAAAAAAATTATTAGAGTTTTATTCCCGTGTCCATAGTTATTTCTAGGTTTCTCGAGTGCTCAAAATTCAAACAAATTCCGATGTATTTTTTTCAGGATATTCATACAAATACATCTGACATGCTCTTTCACAGTTGCGACGTTGCGGTTACAGATATAATCTATTCCGATAATATTACGCTGATCTACATTTTCAACCTTTGCCAAAACAAAGATGTTTTTGAACATTTACTGAAATTTTCTAGAGAATAATATTCAGTTGGCGTTTTGGTTGTTCATATGCATTTTTAAGAATTAATTTGTCATTAAATTAAAATTGTAATGTTTTTATTTTGACGCAACAACTTATTGAGTTATTGTATGACTTAAGTAATGGTAATAGTTAATAATAATAAATGTTTTATTGTAACGCGTGGTGGTAATAGTTTAAATAGCTAGATGGATTTCACAGGTTCTAACAGTGTACGATAATTCAATAAACAAAAAAATCTAAATAAAAAATTTGGAACCAGTACACTGATGATGAATTTTTCGAGACAAAACGTCTGAATCTGGTTCGAGCTGAGGCAGTACAGTATTGGGGATCATGAAGGCGTGCAAAAAATGTAATAAAATTTCTAGGATCGTATTTAAAAAAATGAAGTTGATGATGGTCCTGGCGAGACGAAACGTTACATATAAAAATTGATTATGTCATTCGATAGATGGCAAAAAGTGGCCATGAGAAAGTGTTCTTCTTTTTGCAATTTCACCTCAAACAAGGCTGAAATGAAACAAAAACGGATTTCCAAAATTTCTTTTTTTTTCCAAATATTTCGAAAACTAATCATGTTAGTCTTGATTTTTTAAAGACATAATGTTGATCCGCTGATTACACAACTTTGCCCCCATTTAAGCTACTACGTGCCTCTTACCGTTTCCGAGATCCCTGTAGTGAGAAGCGAATTTGTAACAGCCTGTATATTTAACAAATATATTGCACTTCCATGAAATAAAGACGCATGCCAAAAAAGAAGAAAATTTTAGTTCAAATCGTTTTAATCTTGTAGTTATGAATATTGTTTCATGGTACCACATTAAGTAGATGTTGGCTTGTGTATACATACAAATTGATCTAAAATTGACATATGTATTTTGATCCACGACAGATTTGATCCTTTGTTTTACACTGTCGACGTATTTTACAGACATCCTGTAGATACATATAGTCCTCCAGACACTAATACTATTTCAGTTGTTTGAGCAATAAGGCTTGTCGAAAAGGTTACAGCCTATGTCTGAAAGAACTTCTTATGACCGCATTGTTTATATGAAGAACGTGATTCATTTCTCATTTAGTCGTAAGTACAAACATCAAGCTCGGCTCTACAATAACTGGTCAGCATCCGTTGGCCTTTCGAGTGACGTCATCGAGATGACGAATACCAAGAAGTATTGTAGGACGCACAGCGAAACAATTTAGACTTGCAGTGCTGGTAGTTGTGATACGGATGCTGGTTAAATAAAAATTAGGCCGAAATGTGACGGACAATGATAAATATCCATGTCTTCCCTTAATTGCCGTGACTATTAACTTCTTTGAAGCCGAAAGCGCGTTTATTTGTACATGGAAACCTTGAATTACAAGTGTTTATCACTTTATCTGTCCATTTAAAGTTTAAAAGCCGGGGGTATTAAATACCTAATAGTGTGTATGCATACTTTGTAAAATTGCTAGCAGTTACTGAATTTATAGATAGTTTATGTTAAATTTCTACAATGTTTTGAAATCCTTATTCCAAAAATGGAATTTGTAATTAGGAATAAGAAGTAATTTAGAAATATATGTATATAAAGTAATATTTAGGTATTCCAAATTTTGAGTTGAGGTTTGAATTTTGATTTTGATTTTGAATTTTTAATATATTTTACAACTTATTACTTCTCTTATAAATTGTGAGCTGCTCTAAAATAACTAAAATTTGGTATTTGTTTTATCAGTTTTGGAGGTTACTACTATCGATAACTTCTGAACTAAACATTTCTCAAATATCTAATTTCTGGGGATTTTTTTTTATATCCATAGAATTAATTAAGATAAATTTTGTAAAAAGCATTGCCAAATGTGACAACTAGACATCGAAAACTTTGAGGCGACAATGAAATAAATAAACAGTAATAATTTGTATTATACTAGTAAGCGGCAATACGCGTTGTAGTGCGGACATGGGCTAAATCTATGGTCAAACCGTGTGTGTGACTGCCACAAAAAACACGTGCCTTACACTCGACCGAGCAAAGCATCAAACACATCACACACGCACAGACGACAATGAAATGCACGGCCAACGTATCAGTAAAAAAACCGACTAGGCCGACAGGGCAGGCATTAGAGTGGCGCTAGGTACGTATCGAATAAATTGATCGATGCGAAGCTTCAAATCAAAGACAAACATGTACATGTTCGTTTTTGAAATGTGTATTTACTTACCGATCGCCAGAGACGATTAACCGCGGAACACTTAGGATAACTTATTATTTTCTATAATCGGTTTCCTCGTGAGTAAGAAATTATTATTTTGTAAACTTTGTTGGTATTTATTATTACGTACTACACCTATAGTCCGTGTGATATTTGTTGAGATAGAATTCTAAGAAGACCCCTGCGTCACTTTTTTGGAATTAACCGCGTTCGGCACCCGAGGTAGAAAGACATTGACGGCATGGCGTTCACCGTAGCAGCTTGCAATGCTTACGGTGTTTTGTAGTTCCGAAGACGTGTTTCTTCGTAAGTATATCGTCCTGCATATTTTCAGTGTAATATCTTATTGAAATAAATCAATGGAGGTGAAAAATAAAAGAAAGGAATTTAATTCCCAGTCGAAGACTAATAGGGTTTATATTTTAATATTCTGAAATTTCAAGGCACTGCCCCTTTTTGTTTCATACTATTATGCAAATATTTACATATACAGTGTGTCCCGGGACTCGAGTACAAATAGATGAGCTAAAAATAATCTCAGTTGTTTTTCATACAGATTTTCGTTAACAAGTTGCGGGCCCTCAAAAGTGAAAATTAAAAAGTTATTTTTATTTACAGTCTCTAAACTATTAACTTCAGCATGATGCAAATTTGGTGATCGGTAACACATGCGTACAGCTTGTTTTTGATGTTATAAGTGAAACTTTATTATGCCCAGAACGCCAGGGACGGACTATGCCCAATGGTTAACAACCCAGAATTTTTGAATAGATGACGATCGCAATCTGCCTGTTCCCTGAAGAATGTTGCCAACGATAATACCCTCTTGGTTCAACTCGGTAAAACTAACAGTTTAGGAAATATTTGGGATTTTATGTCACAGTGCACATCGAGCGGCGCCTCCGCCATTTTTTGCTTTTAATTGTTAATTGGACATAATTACTAAGTTAGAACTGTACATATTTTTAAATTGAGAGCCTATAAAATCTTACTGCGTGTTAATGTAAGTTTCACTAACAAAATTTGACAAACACACTTTACACATAACACAAAATAGAAAAACAAAACAGAAATAAGTTAAAGTAAGTTAAAAATTAATTTAAAAGAACGAAAACTATCAAAATACATTTTCAATAAGGGCACATTCCACCTGCACACACTTCCTAAGTCTATGAATGTTTGTACACAAAAAGGCATTTCTGGGGTAATAATTTAATAGGTTTTTGAGGAACGTCTGAATGTACATCGATATTTGGAGTTTTTACAAAATAATTTGCAGCCACTATTAGACGATGTTCCATTATACACCCGAGTAAGCGTTTAGTTCATGCACGATGGGGCTCCTCCCCATTTCAATATTGGTGTACGAAATTATTTATCCATTGTGTTTAATAATAAATGGATTGGAAGAAGAAGCCCAATTTCATGACCACCACGTTCTCCAGACTTTAACCCGATGGACTTCTTCCTGTCGGAATATCTGAAAAGTTTAGTGTACGCAACACCACTGTATTTTCAACAAACTCAAATAATATTTTAATTTTTTCCTATTTCTAGGTCATTCATGATTCATGTCTTGTAATTTTCGTTTCCATAATCAATCAAAATTGTAATATGTTGGCAAACCAAATTTTTTGTTGCTCTGTATCCTATCATGTATTCAATTTCAGAACACCCTGTAGAAAGGAATGTTTTTTAGTCTGTGAGACATATGTATGTACAATTACATCACCTTTGGTTAAATGAAGAATGACGTAAGAAGTTGAAGCTCTACCTTATTTTTCCATTATCAACTTATGTACTGCATTACATTAATCATGTACGAGTACGCTGTCATAAGTAACACATTTATAATCAAGTTATATCACAACGTTGTTGCAATTTAGTTGGAAACTTATACTACAGAATTGTCTAGTGATTTTACTTAACAAATAAGTGTCATCTTCTGCAATTTTGAATAGAATGGTTGTACTTCTATATATATAAACAACAAAACGTATATAATTTGCTGAATTATAGTCAGCGGAGGCCCGTGCGAGGGGAGGGGGTTCTGGGGCGCCTCCCCTTCTGGAACATTTAAATAGTAAAAAAAAAAATTAATTTAAAATTTAGTTTACGATATTATCTAGCTAGATAATTAAATGGATTAGCAGTATGAAACACATTAAAAAGGAAATGTTAAATTTGTAATGTGCATTCAATTTAATTTGACTTGCAAAATTTATCCCCATAGCTTGCCCCTAAATCTGTAAATTATTTACAGAGGTGGTCATGGTTACCGTCGCGCAGCAGTGAAAGATGGAGTGAGAGTGCGCATATCTGCTATGCAGTTTGGGCTCAGTATGGTCAGCCCGTAGCCAAATAATAGCTATTCACCGCTTTTGTTTCTTATTAAACATTTGTTTACGTGTGTTGTAAAATCTTGTTCCCTTCGTATTGTTTATTGTGTGTTTTTTAAAAGGTTGTAAGTTTAAATTAGACTGTAAAGACAAACTAGCAGCCCTTGCAATGCCATATATTGAAAAATCAGTGATACAACAAATACCAAACTTTAATGAAAAAGTAATTGAACTTTATTGCAGACAAAAACAGAAAAATAAACTTTCACTATAAAAAATAATCTTGATCACATTTTCGCTATATTTCAATAATATTTAAAATAAAACCACCCAATTATATTTAATTTTTTTTCAATGTACCATAATTTTTCCGCCGTCCCTGGTATGAAAGTCAAGACTCGCCATTGATAATACTTCATTTTCAATAAAATTGAACATAAAATTATAAATAAAAATATATGAGTAGAAAAAAATAACATTTCCCACACGAAACTGAAAAAATGTTTGCACCCAAAAATTAATTGTTGCTTTTTAATAATACAAATTAAAACCGAATTAGTTTAGAAGCATAGAAGAAAGTCTTGGTACCCAGTGCTACTGAATGAATTTTCGTAGACATTATCGTCTATGATCTTGTATTCCAACTGTCGAAGCTAGACAAATGTCGCATCCCTCTTATTTTGTAAATTATGCAAATTATAGAGTATATAATTATTATCAAACAGATTCGAAGAGGTAAGGTAACAAAGAGTATAATGTATCTGCGCAAAGGCTGCCGTTTCCTGTGAATGGCAAACTTACAATTATACGTGGAATTATTCTTTTAAAACAGATTAAAGTTTGTAGTATAACTTAACTGCACAATTGAGTTGTTCAACAACAAAATAGCATAGTGGGTGATGCGTAGTAGATATGTCTTGGCCTTACTTTTTTAAATATGTAATTATTTTTTTTTTTTGATTGATGTATACAATAAAGTACTACGTCAAATTAATAAAATCCGACCCAGTTCCTAAGATGTAAAAAAACACAGGAGTGTAGTCAATTCTGCATAAAAATTAGGTATATTTTATCGATTTATCATAAGGCTATGCCAAAACTTTAAACAATAAACAACAATTAGAACCATTAGGTACTTTGCATTTAAGAAACGGATTTCTTAATATTTATGTGAACTTTTTTATCTTTAACTGCGAAAATTTACAAGCAAATGATAAACATTATTTCTAGATTATTCGTTTCGAATGCGATTTCGTGCTCAGTCTTGGAGAACATTGTTTTCCTATGTTTTGGAACTTTCACAATCAATTTTACTCTTTAAAATAACAAAACAAATTTGTACGTTGGACTCATAATTAGGTGTAAAAAATTTTACAGCTTCCTCAGATCAAAACAAAGCTATTAATCGAAAATACCTGTATACCAAAATACTTTGTTAAAAAGTTTGGTTTTATTAGATTTATTCGCGAAGATAAAATTATTAAAACATTTTAAGTGTATTGTATGCCTGAAATTCATAGTCCAGTGTTTGAAGTATTCTAGCGAAATTTCTAAATAAACTATTTTTTGCAATTTAAGCCAACCCTTAAAACTAGAACGGGCTTTTGAAAATTTAGCAAAAGGTTAAGTAAAATCAATTTTTCTCAGCACATCAGTATATATTTTAGCGATAAGCAGCAAATACGGAAGAAGCGGAGATAAAAAAATTAAGACCTGTAACTTTTTAAGGAAGCATTTTGATACTGAGGTATATTCTTTTAATAGTTTTGTTTTGATCTGAAGAAACTTTGGTTAATTTTACAATTAATTGAAAGTGGGCCTGTATCAACAAAGGCAGCAAAATCCTAAGTTTTTCAAATAAAGAACAATTTCGGAACAATAACTCGATTTTTTCTTGTTAATCAACATATTTCTGATTGATAAAACTGATTCTTGTGACGCAATGTGTTATTTACTTAAAAAATTTTAAATATGTATTTAACTTCTCTCTTCTTTTAGTGTGACAAAATAATTATTAAATTATCAAAAGAACTGTCCTGCAATGACTTTGTGTTGAAAAATTATTATTTTTAATTGATTGTCATATGCAATGAGTCAAGGTGCTTCTTTATATTGTTGTGTGAGAAGCCAAATACCGCTATACACGAGTTAAAATGGCGAAGGATAGATTGGACATTTGCTCTATGAACTCGCATGAAGGTCGACATTTTTGTGACCCAAACAAGACATGTTTAGACAATAGCCGTAGGCATTTTTGTTAACGTACATATGTGATTTCTGTTATTGAAGTGCCGTTTAGCAATTCAACAATAATAATTTGTGCTTGATCACTTTTTTTGAAGACAGAGAACTCCTATGGACCCATTGCATCTACTTTAATTTTGCTTCTGGATCCCAATGATGTATCTAAGTCTCATATCCCAGCAAAATTAGGATCTGCAATTAATGGTTTCAAATGATTTTGAGAAATTTGTCTGCCTAAACAGTTTTTATTCAGGAGTCAACAATTTTGGGACCCATCTCGCTGAAATTTTACTCGTACCTAATTTGTTGGGTAAAACTGTCAAAACGCTTAATTAGACATATTCAATGCTTTTTAAACGAAGATCTTCGAGGAACACAGCGATTTTCAATTTCACGAAACTCATTTTTGGGTCTTGTTGGGAATAGTTAGTGTCGTGGAGTGGTATTTCTAACTTTAACGCCCCACGTTGGGTGCCATGTTGTGGATTTTGATTGATTTGACTAGCTAGCATTGGATTTGAGCTCTCATCATTATCCATCAGCATTTGGATAGGGTAGCTGACCTTTGTTATGGGATCGGATGGATGCGGTGCTGAGAGGTTAATCGCCTGCTCGACTGTAAGAGAGTCTCCAGATTCATACGCACGTTAAATGTATTAGGCGCTTGAGGTAAGACACATCGAGGGCATCATTCTTCCTCTACTGATGACGAAAGATATGGATTGCTTCGGGATAATGGGTCCAAAGATGCACTGGGGCACTTACATATTTTAGTTTTTATGTATGAGGGTTTCACCTGACCTTAGACTGTTTTGCATTTTGTTTTATGGATCACTGCAAACCTGATACTCTTGTCTCTATCACTGTCTTTGAATCCTTGCTAGACTCTAAAATTTGTTATTGCACAGCGCTAGAACTGGGTATACTTTGAGGGTCTTCACCGTAGGTAGGACCGCACTAGGTGGATGACTTGAAGAGCCATGGGGGGCTTTGAGCACGAGTGGTGAATTTTGTGGAGAAATATGACTCTATGAATATTTCATCAAAATATGATTTATTGATCCGATTGAGTAGTAATGACAATAAATGGTATTGACTTATTGATCTGCAAGACTATACAATGCAAAGATGGCAATAATTTGGGTCGAGTGTACACTCTAAACAGATTCCGAACGGTTATTGAACCTCAGGCCGGTCAGGTTGATGTTCGTACACATGGCAGGGAGGGTCGCAGATGGTCCTGATGAAAACTCCGCCTTGATGCGGCACCATTCACTGGATTTCGGCTCCCTTTCGATTCTGAGCCTCTGGAACGAACCATCGTCCTGTTTGTGGTTTTATAGGTTCATTTGTAGTGTTTACTTCCTTCCAGTTCGGACTTTGTTGAACTTTTGGTCCGCGAAGTCCAAACGTAGAACGGCTTTTCATCCTTTATATCGCGCCAACCAACGGCATCGTTCTCAGTCGGTGTCATCTGCTGCGGCTTGAGTGACTTTGAGCTGCTTGTTTTCGGAGTAACGGCGGAAAATTTGGAAACTGAGGTGAATTCTGACAATGTCGTTTCGCTGTGGCTGAAGTGATTTGAGACTATTCAAAGGAGTTTTTGGCTCGACGGCGAAAATTTTGAAAACTGAGATAAATATTTCCCGCCACACTCTCTGTTTCTCTTGGAAGTGGGTTTGGCTTCCTCGGGACGCGGTTTTCGGCTCTGGCCGTGATCGGCCCTGAATGGAATGGTTTTTGATGGTTTCGCGGCCCCAATCGGAAAGTGGAGTGAATTTTTGCAAATCCGCTCGGGACTTGGAATACGACATTAAACTATTTTGAAAATTTAAGACTTCTGAACAAATAAAGAAAAAATATAATATGTACAGAACAGTTGGGGTGAAATAATTTTTCAAAAATTCTCAACATTTTGACGGAAAATACTGAGGCTGTTTTCTGGTATTTTTTGCATGCATCTAATTTTGTATATGATAATCTAAAAAGATGTACCAGTGACAACTTAAAAAATTGGAGACTACAAACAGTAGCTTGGTATAGATGACTAAACATAATGTGACCTATTCTAATCTAACCACAGTTAGTTCGCAAGTTAAAAATTACATATTGCTCATAAACGAGATATTTTACTACGAAAAGAAATTAATTTTCCAGCACTGAATTGTAAATGCATTTTTCTGCAAATATTTCTCCTTGAGCACTTCCAAAATTTGTAATAATTAGCCGTCCAGATAATATTTGAAATTGTTGTGTCCATATATTATTTAATAAGTGTTATTAGTTATTAATTATTAGTAGTTTAATAAGTGTTATTTCAGTGTTGTACTAACTACAATTTAATAACTAGCCAGCTTGATATATTTAACACAACCTTTGCCGGTATTAGAAAAGTGTTTTTAGGTTAGTTCTTGTTTGTGTGTTATTTTATTTACTGTGATTTAGTGTATTTTCATTGTTACCTCATCCTGTAATTAGTATAAACTGTTGGATGTTGTAATTTTTAAAATAAAATAAAATAATAAATACAAATACGCAAAATTTCAAACTGCAAACAAAATTTTATATTTGAAACTTTCAGGCATATTTGTTCTAGTAGATAATTTTCTGCCATACTAGAGAACTTCTCTAATGTCAAAATAACAGGTAAAATTAGTTCCAATAAAAAAAATAGGAATTTTTATATTAAAATTTAGTAAATTATAATTCATAAAAGGAGCCAGTTTTTCCAGTATTGGGAACTAAATATACTCAACAAGATGCCTCATTTGTAAAACACTTTCGAACGTCTTCACATCTCTGAGTTGTCACTATTGAACATTATTAGCAAAAAAATCGCGTAAACAGTATTTAAAAATAAAACAGTAGGTAGGTACTCGTATTAGGTATAAAGGTACATATTGAACTAAATTAATATTCATAAACACTGTCTTCGAATCAAATTATTTCGTGTTACAGCTGCAGATTAGAACTAGGATACCCTGTATATGTACATAGTTAATATTTATATTATCGTCACTTTTCTAAACATTTTATTTGTGTTTTGGATGTTAAAGTAGTTGTAGTAATTTTTACACAACGTACGTATTCGCGATGACATAAACCTTATTTACCAAAATCTAAAACCTGACGATGACGCCACTATATGCATAAATTAATAAGTTAGGTAGCTTCTTTCGTCGCCTTAATTAACACAATTATTGACTATTTTTGTCACGTCTTTAATAAAGCAGCAATCCAATTTTAGAAGTTATAATCAACACTTGGAATTTAAAAGGGATATTTTTAAATATTACTTACAAAATTAATTTGGACTACTTATAGGCATTGTTTTGATTATGAAGCTATTTTTATTCGACTCAATCTATTTCGGTAAAAAAAAATTAAAGAAGGAATTGACTTCGACAAATCGAATATTTCGTACATTGTGGAAATTCAGTGAAACATTTAATCAAATTCAGAAGTGCCAGCCTTTAAAGTAAATGTCAGATTTGTTATTGAATTTAGTAATTTTCGTTTATATGATATTTATGTAATAGCCATTAATATTTTATCGTCAAGATGACGTGCAGACTACAGGGTGTTTCTATGTGGGTGTACAAAATTGTAACCGTCTATAGTGGCCTTCAAATTAATGAACAAAAAGTTAGAAATTGCATTTAACTTCATAAATATCTACATGATGAAATTAATAAAAATATAATTAAATTATATTAAAGTTAAAATAAAATGTGGTGTTATTATCGATTGTTTCTAATATGCAGAAAATACTTCAATAGCCTCTTCTGAAGTAATTGAATGCGAAGCAAAATGGAGTTTTTAATATTTTTTGAAAAGAAAATCGAGTAATGCTTATGTTTTATTTATTTTTTTAATGCTATTTGGTGTGATGATCCTTAACTCGTCCTTTAGAAAATTAAAATATTTTTTTTTATTTAAAATTCATTTTTATGTTATAAATAACTTACAAAATTGGTACGTGATCATAAAATTGAAATCTAAACAACTTTTATTTTTGCATATAAGGTGGCTTTTAGAATAAACAGTAAGTTAAATAACAGTACTAGCAGTGAAAGTTTTAAAACCACTATTTAGAACATTTTATTTTTAATTCCCCGCCAAATCTCAGAAGTCGCACGGCACTATTTAACATTTTTTCCAAATACATCTAGAAATGATTATTTTTTTTTACTATATACAGGGTGTTTCTAAAATAGGGTGCCAAACTTCTGCTGTGTTTATAACTCATTAAAATAAGCCAAAACGTCCCTATTAACATGTGCCCTAAAACGCACTCTTAGGAAGTTATATGCCCTTAAAAGGGCTCAAACAAAACTGTTTTTTTTTTCTGTTATTGACAAAACGGTAGCAAATAAATAGAAAAACAATTATGGGTCTTACATAACTTTTTACGTTAAATAACATGGGCTACTCTGTTTTTCGACATGCAAATCATATGCGTCCCATTTAGGTTGGTGAAAGGAGTTTTCGGACCATAATTTTTTTTATTTCAATTTTTTACAATTTTCTCTACAGATTTATAAAATCTTAACAATTTTACGTAAAAAATATTATCTTTGTCCAAATCGATATTTCGAATGGTTTTCGAGTAAATTGAGTTTGAAAATTACTCTGCTCTAAGTTATTAGGCCAAAAATTACAAAAATCTGTTTACCATGGCAAATAAAAGACTGACGTTGCTACAACGCTTAACAATTTAAGTTATTGATAAACTGTCAATTGAGCTTAGCAGTGTTTAATTAGTAAAAGTGGAGAGTGGAAAATTTAAGTATACAACATTATTGCAACTCATAAAATGGAGTCATATTCAAACACGGAAATGGCAGATATGCACTTTATGTACGGCCGTGCGGCTGGAAATGCATCAGAAGCGAGGCGTCTGTATGCGACAGCATACCCGAATAGGAAACTTCCTTCTCGACAGGTAAGTGCATATCTGGCATTTCCGTGCTTCCATTTTATGAGTTGCAATACTGTTGTATACTTAAATTTTCCACTCACCACTTTTACTAATTAAACACTGCAAAGCTCGACAGACAGTTTATCAATAACTTAAATTGTTAAGCGTTATGGCAACGTCAGTCTTTTATTTGCCATGGTAAACAGATTTTTGTAGTTAGTAGAGTAATTTTCAAACTCAATTTACTCGAAAACCATTGTAAATATCGATTTGGACAAAGATAATATTTTTTACTTAAAATTGTTAAGATTTTATATATCTGTAGAGAAAATTGTAAAAAAAATGAAATAAAAAAAATTACGGGCCGAAAACCTCATCCACCAACCTAAATGGGGGGACGCATATGATTTGCATGTCGAAAAACGGAGTAGCCCATGTTATTTAACGTAAAAAGTTATGTAAGACCCATAAATTTTTTTCTATTTATTTGCGACCGTTTTGTCAATAACAGAAAAAAAAACAGTTTTGTTTGAGCCCTTTTAAGAGCATATAACTTCCTAAGGGTGCGTTTTAGGGCACATGTTAATAGGAACTTTTTGGCTTATTTTAATGAGTTATAAACGCAGCAGAAGTTTGGAACCCTATTTTAGAAACACCCTGGGGTGAACCTGAATTACCAAGAAAATCAGGGAACAGTTTTGGTCGTCAGAGTTTTACGGATATGTGTAATATAATTTCACATATATCTCTTGGAAACATTTAAATAAATCGCAGATAAAAGAAGTCAAGAAAAATTTAATTTGATGCCTATGATCCTATTTTAAAAATATGTACCTATCTAAGCATTGTTGAACGTAGAATTATCTTAGATTGTTTCTGTTAAAAGTTCGATAATTAACAAGCGAAGCGATAACACTATCAAAAATTGAGGTAATTTCATTAATGTAATGAGAACGACAAAGTTATAGTGGCATGAGGACGCAGCCAACATTACAGGGCAGAAGGATCTGATAATTCTGTGTAACCAACCACTTTTTGTTAAGTATCCTTGAAATTAGACGAGGTTAGGATTATTTAATTATTTTTTTTTTGTTTTCATGTGAAAATTACATTTTTTTTACTGAAAGAATAAGTATACACAGTGTTTCAAAAAAGTGGTTGCCAAACCTGAAATTTTTGCATATAAACCCCTAGTCGGAAATGAGGCGTGTTAACCCTTTAGCAATTTTTGCCCAAAAACGTACCTAATGTTATCTCGTTGACACCAATAATTTATGTGTCATTTTTATTAAGGATAATGCAAAAATGATTTGAAACAAAATAAACACGCTGATAGGTGTTTACCATTGCATATGCTACACACGATGTTGGTAAAAATTGATTTTATCCACAACTGTCTGATAAAAGCTCTATTGCACGCATCTAATCTAGCTATGCAATGTCATCTATGTCACGTTGTGAGGAATAGTGGAATAAACGAACAGAGCTGTCACGTTATAAGTGATCAGACCTAATTGAGTGGTTCACATTTGTTTTGTTTGAGATAAAATTTTGCTTCTAAGTTGTTGAAATGGACTAATTTACGTTCGAAGAGTATGCAGACATGCATCTTATTTATGGCGAAGAGGCGAAGCAAGATGCAACGCTAGAGAAGTTGAGCGCTTTCCGAATCGCCGATATCCTTGCCAAACAACATTTTCGTCAATCCATCGTCGGTTAAGAGAAAAAGGCAACTTTAAACCAGATGGAGGAAGTTGACATCCACGAACTGCACGGACAGTGGTCATTGAGGAGAGGTTTTGCGTCGAACCAAAGAACAACCTACCACAAGCCGTTTTAAACAATTATTATAAATTTGTTATTTTTGCGTTATTCTTAATAAAAGTTACTGAAATATCGAAGCCTTTTGGGATCAATGTAATGACATTACGTTTTTGGACAAATATTGCTCCAGGGCCAAAATGGCTCATTTCTGACTAGGGGTTGTTTATATACAAAAATGTTCTTTCTCGATGTCTTCTATAATCCACTCAAGTTTGGCAACACCTTTTTGAAACACCCTGTATATCTTCTGTGTTATGTTCTGATTATCATAAAATACGTGTCAAATCTATGTTTCTATAGGTAGGTACATACCTATCACACAGATCTTAGGTAGATATTTAACTCAACATCAAATTCTGTATTGCTTACTTTGCAATAACAGATTAACATGCATTTTACACGATCGCGAGAAATAACTGTTACTTTTATTATATTTCTATATTACAGAAAATTCTAAGCTTTTCTATCTTGCATCTTAAATCCATCATAAACAAATTTTCTTACTTATAACTTATAGTCTACTGATCCGCTATGATTTTATACAGACCTAAATATCTATTAAAGAATTTGAATTATAAAATAAATTATGAGAAACGAGAACATAACATAAACTTTTACGGTCATTGGTCTAAATAGCTATTAACAAAAATTACTGGAAAAACTTTGCCATCTAAAAAAATAAGGGGTTAAATGTAAACATAAACATGTGCATTAGACTTATTTTCTTATTTTTCAGTTGTTTAATGTTTGACGTTTAATGAAGTGTACGGCAACATTGTTACAAACTTTTACTACTGAATCCTTTTGTCAAAATAATACAAAACACTGACCGTTTTATTAGAGAATTAGAGAGTTAGTAGCCAAAAAAAACTTTTGAGGCTTTTTTATAAAATGCACCCACCGTTCACGATTTGAAATCGAACAACCGCGTCATGTTAGTAATAGCATAGTCAGTAGCAAACGATAGATAAATACATATAAGCCAATTATTTTGCTCTAATATTACGTAATTATTCGTTCATGTGCCTAGACTGGACATCTGCATAATTAGCTATTTTTTACTTTCATTTTAAATAAAAATGAACTTGTACAAAATTTCCTAACTAAAAAAACAAAATTGGAAATCAAAAACTAAGTAACGCATCCCGTTAATATTTATTTTAATAAGAAATTACACTGAAAATGAACAGGATGATATACTTACGAAGAAACATGCCTTCGTAACTGCAAAACACTATGCATTACAAGCTGTTACAGTTAACGCCACGCCGCCAATGTCTTTCTACCTCGGGTGTCAAAAATAATTTTTGAAATAAAAAATAATATATTAGAGGTAGGTATTATACGCTGTATTATATCATTTTAAAGGTGGTAATAATGATATCGATATTATTTCCTGGTTGATATACATGTTTAGATAACAAATGCAAAGGACCTTTGTAACAACATAATATGCATTTTTATACAGTGGCATTTATTAGTACATTTGTTGCTATCTTAATTTTGCTTCCAAAATATTATCTGCAACGAAATATGAAAAAGAAAGTATAAATTATAGTAATTCTGGCATTGCAGATAATTTTTTGTTTAAATTTTACATGCAGGTAGCTACTATCATGATGAAACAGCACTTATGAAGTTAGGTAATCAAACCGTTCATTCACAGGCTATTTTTACCGGCGCGACATTTTAAATCAACTGAACTAAATATCCTAGAAATTCCGAAAGGTGACTCTTGATAATTTTATTGTATTATAATTTATTGAATAAGGAAGTGTTAAACAAAACATGAATGAAACTTTGATGAGTATGTTAACTAGAAGACAGCAATGTAAAAATTAACTTCAATAATTTTCTGAAGAAGTAATCATTTATTTTTGAGGATGATAAAAACGTACATATTTATAAATTAATTTCTCGCTGAAGACTTAGTTACTGCATTTTATTTGTACTTTGTTAACTTTGTCTATCCTTTGTCCAATGCTGCTTAGAATCTTATAATTTTTTTCCCTATTTTAAAAAGACATATTGGAATATGTCTTTTATCTTTTTTTAATAGCAAATAGACAACCTGGAATGTTTGATTTTCAGTCACAAAAAATTAACTATTTCACTTTCTCTTTATTTTTGAAGAATCGTATGCAATTAGGGTCGTTTTTAAGAAAATATGTTGTTGATGTGTTTTATTTTGACGAGGATTATCACTCCCCAAAGTTTGTTGTAATGTATATACTAACTATTATACCCTGTATATGCAGTAAATATTTGAGACACATGAGACGAGGGTCATACTGTATTAAGTAATCCTAGTTGTAATTATGTACATTTATGTACCCCCTTAAATTAATTAATCGCAAACAGCCCGTTTAGGGTGAATTAGGCCCACGCTGTATGTAAATTTCGTTACTTCATCTTTTACCCTCGTATATTAATAATGGAGACAATATTAAATCCGGTGACGATATTGCATCCAGGGAATTTGTCTCTTATTAGGAAGCAGGCAATTGCAGGGTAATGTATTTATTGCTTTGATAGAATCATAAGCCAAGTTGTCGGCTACTTACTTGCTGGCAAAATTATACCCGTGTGCACGCGCATGAATAAACTAAAACCGAGTCTGAGTACTAAAGATAATTGATGTTTATTTATTTATTTATTACTGATGCATAAAACAATTTTTTTATACATGTATATTAAGAACGTCTTTATTTTTTATGTCCTCCAACATCTTCTTTGCCACTTTTAATATGCAGACTTGAACTTAAAAACTGATTTTGATATTTTGTTATCTATTATCGACTTTTTTACTAGCTTAACTAAGTAAACTGTTCATGATATTTAAGTTTATTTTCCTAAAGATTAATATTCTTTGGAAGTAAAATATTATATATACATAATTTTATCGAATAGGCCACTCTTTCTTAATGCCGTTTCGACTAAGGAATCAGATTTTTATTGCCATGTTTCGTTTTTCGATAACCATCATCAGTTAATTAAAAGCCTATTATTATATTATTTTCACGCCATTATATTTCTTATTTTCTTTTGAGTACAGTAATGTACTGTACGACGTTTCGAACTCGAAAACTCATGGTCAATATTAGTTTTCTTTATAAATATTAGTAAAGGACCACCCACCAAATCAATGGAAAATGGATCCCGTCAAACTGGCTGAAATTGTAGTATATTGTAGCTTTTGGCCTTCTGAACAAAATTTCTCATGGTCATGAAGTCCAGAAATGGTTACTTTGCGAGATACAGATGGTCAAAGGTCATACGAAGTCACGTTTGGGACTTGACGGCAAGCCAGTTTATTGGTAGGAGACGGTTCCTTGTATAGTCTTTCCGATATCAATTGAAGAACCAACAGATTGTCAGTATGTACCAGGTGTATGTACCACTGAAATATTTGAAAAACTTGTTCCCATATTCATTTAGCCATACCCATATACAGGTCTGGTCGAAATGTATACGCCCAGTTGAAGAATGCGGGCGCGGGCAAAGGAAAACAAACACAGTTGCATTGGGCTACTGGGCAATAAATCTCAGCCGTTGACAAGTGGTTGATAAATTGCCCAGTAGTGCAGTGCAGCAATGCAGGTATTTTAATTTATTATAGGCACCTTTTATCAGTTATTCATATTACAATTGCGAAAGGGAGAAATAAGAGGGTTATTTTGTTTACTAATATTGTCACAACATGGCATTTTGGAGACCTTTTGAAACGGAACAAAACAAAATTTACCACCAATATAATAAAATTGTTTGAGGACATAAATAATTAAAATATGTTGTTGGCCAAATTAACATATAATAGAAATTTGATACACATTATATACAAATTATTATAATTTTTTACTTTTAGCAGAAAACCTTTTTAGGGACGCCTATGAAACTCATTAAATTTTATTGCCAGGCGTTTTTTTGCATGTTCAACTGACCTTGGAAAGACTATAAAAGTTGTTGAGTTTAGAATGAGGCAATTTAACGTGACCTTGACTCTGACCCTTGGTTGAGGTTAAAGGGCATTTGAGGGTTCACTCAGAATTATTCTTTTGGTCTTCTGAAATTTTGAAAATATTGTTAAACGAGACGAACTTCAAAACCAACTAAATATTTATTGCATTGATTGCGCGCCAATTTCTTGCCACGTCAGGTGTTTAATTGAGCGCTGACTTAAATTTTCACTCACGGGTTTTTTCCACCTATTTTGTCCATTTTTAATGTGGAAAAATGTAAAAAATAATGTATCGTCTCAACCTTATTTACGAAAGTTAAGCGGGAATAAGTAGTATATCTAATTGATAAATTGTTTATTTATTTTTCCAATTGTATGTTTTTTGTGTAATATTTTTTTGTACCTCTGCTACTTTTAGATATTTCAATGGAATTTGTACCTACAGTAAAGTTTTTGAGATAACTGAATACGATAGACTTATTTATTATACTCGGTACATCGCTTTCTAGTACCTATATTTTTTCATAGAAGAACCTTTGAAGTATAGCCCATTGCCCATTTGTTTCTGTGTACCTTTTGTATAATAATTAAATAACTCACAATGCAATTTTATTATCAGTTTAATATCTCAAAAATTGTCAAACAAGTTATTTATTTTTAGATTGGTACTTACCTTATCTGTCAGAACTTTTTCTTAATAAAATCAGTACTCTGTTTGTTATATATATATATAATACTCATAATTCTGCATGATATAAGTTTTGTCATCAGTAACATAGATTCATATTTTATTTCAGGGATGGAGGCTTTAGAAACGTGTATAAGTTATTGGGAAGATGCATTAGCAGCATACAAATCCAGAGATGGTGCAGCTCCATTAGCAGTATTAAGCCCAGAAGAAACAGGATTTTGTAGGGATATCCAACAGTTACTCGAATTAGCGTTAGAATTACAAGAAAATTCGGAAATGTTATTTTTGGATGAAAGGTCAATATTATTCAAACCAGAAAGCGCCATTAAAGAAGAAAATGGTTTAGAGACGGACCTGTCCGGTGGCGAAAGTTTTGCTTCAGCTCAAGATCAGGTAAGTATTACAGAGAAATAGAAAAACCACATTATTATTTTTTGTGATTCAGCCCTATAAATAAATTTCAAAATTTCTATAATTTTTAAAATATTTTTTCATGATGAAGTTAAATATACAGTACGTCCCAGAAGTACCTAACGCAAAAAATTCGTATTTTACTTTGTGTTGAGTTTTCACAAAAACGCTAAAACAGGTCAATTAGTAAATATAAATTGTCGTTTTGTCACGTTGGTTAAACCTTTTTTGCGCTATGTTTCATAAACCTACGACGTCATCGACATTTTTTTTAAATAGCACTACCTAATTTTTTAAGCATAAATGGATAGCTCTTTTGAAGGGAAATGCGTCGATATATAGGGTTTGGCCTACTTTATTTTGACAGGTGCGAAAAAGAAGCCAACGATTGGAATGGACATGGTTTGAATTAATAACAAAAGTAGGTACCACAAACTTATGCGCGAACAGTGCTATAGCAAAATATGTGTTTTGGTTGATTGTAGGTACATGTTTTTATGTAGATTTGGTAGGTACACCCGATCTCAGCGGCTATGTATGTATTGTTTTGAGGACGACAGTTAGCGAATGCAATAGTGCCTCATATCATTGTGACAGTTACAAATACCATAACTTTACATTACGATATGGTGTTGTGTTTAAATGAGAAACAAAAATTGAAATCCTAATTATGGTAGGATCCGTAGTTATGATGAAGTATGTCAATTATTGAATGCTAAGTATCCAGAACAACCAATACCTCCATCTACAGTATGCAGATTAGTACGAAAAACTGAAGACGCTGGACATGTTAGAGATCTGTCTAGATCTGGAAGGCCAACGACAGTGATAGAAAATGATAGGCAAAATATTATTTTTAGCTGTCACTGAAAATCCACACACTGCCGTTCGTCGTATCGTCGAAAACGCCAACATATCAATACATAAAACCGTACCTACAATCAACCAAAACACAAAACATCCACAAATTTCCATTTTCTGCTGTGGCACTGTTCTCGCATCATTTTATGATACCTACTTTTGTTGTTATTTTAAACCATGTCCATTCCAGTCATTGGCTTTTTTCGCTCCTGTCAAAGTAAAGTAGGCCAAACCCAATATAGACGTATTTCCCTTCAAAAGGACTATCCATTTATGCTTAGAAAATTAGGTAGTGCTATTTAAAAAAAATTTCGATGACGTCATAGGTTTATAAAAAATAGCGCAAAAATTGTTTGAGCAATGTGACAAAATGACAATTCCTATTTATAGACCAGGGTCGATAATTTTTTAAACCAAAAAAAATTATAGTAGGATGAAACCCATTGGAAAAGAAAGAGAATATAACAGAAATGAAAGGAACAATAATTTACGGGCGATCTGAGATCGGGAGGGGGTAGGGGGTGAGTTTTTAAGGGTAAAAACCGGTTTCCCTTGATTTCCAGAAAAACTACAAGTCTTATGGAAAAAAGTTAAATGACAAAGTTGTAGGTAATAAAAAGATCTACAACTTTTGTATTTACACTTTTTTCACATAACCTCAAAATTTATGTGAAAAATTCAAATAACCAAGTTTTTGGTTTTTTATTTTAATTTTACAAAAAAAAAATTTTTTTCACGCAATTTGGTGAAAACTTACCTATTTATGTCCCAAACACGCTGTAATTTTTTTGATTTGAAATATTTATTTTTTCACCTTATTTTTACTTAATATCGAAAAAGCACCCTAATTTTCAATCGAAAATTCTCACGTCAAAATATCTGCTTTTTTAAAAACGTCGGTGGGCTTTTTCTTCGTTGAAATCTCTACTTTCTGATGGTGTAAAAAAAATATACATTACTATGGTAAGTTTTCTCAGGAAATGCAAAGAAACGAAAGAAGATTCTACAACTTTCTCAAAATATTGTAGATGTCTTATTAAATATTAACTTTATTAACTTATTTGGTTGTTAATTATAATAGTATATTTCGACTTGTAATTTTTTTGTTTATCAATGTAACATGGAATCTTACGTTTTTCGAGTAATTAAAGTGTAAATTTTAATAAATAGCTCAAAATTGTACATAATGATTAGAAAAAAATTTTCGGATTCTAGTTCGTTTCTTTGCATTTCCTGAGAAAACTTACCATAGTAATGTATATATTTTTTTACACCATCAGAAAGTAGAGATTTCAACGAAGAAAAAGCCCACCGACGTTTTTAAAAAAGCAGATATTTTGACGTGAGAATTTTCGATTGAAAATTAGGGTGCTTTTTCGATATTAAGTAAAAATAAGGTGAAAAAATAAATATTTCAAATCAAAAAAATTACAGCGTGTTTGGGACATAAATAGGTAAGTTTTCACCAAATTTCGTGAAAAAAAAATTTTTTTGTAAAAGATAAAAATAAAAAACCAAAAACTTGGTTATTTGAATTTTTCACATAAATTTTGAGGTTATGTGAAAAAAGTGTAAATACAAAAGTTGTAGATCTTTTTATTACCTACAACTTTGCTATTTAACTTTTTTCCATAAGACTTGTAGTTTTTCCGGAAATCAAGATAAACCGTTTTTTACCCTTAAAAACTCACCCCCTTCCCCTTCCCGACCTCAGATCGCCCGTAAATTATTTTTCTTTTCATTTCTGTTATATTCTCTTCCTTTTCCAATGGGTTTCATCCGACTATAATTTTTTTTCACTTTTTACCATTTTTGAAGGCTTAAGCACTGGTCTATTACTAATTGACGTGTTTTAGCGTTTTTGTGAAAACGCAACACAAAATAAAATACGAATTTTTTGCGTTACTTCTGGGACACACTGTATAATAATCTTAATGCTCAAATTCATTGGATTTACTGTTTCAAACAATAAAAATTATCTTAAAATGCTTAGAGAAGATTTATAATCAGTATAAAATAGGTATTTTTCTTGATTCTTGACTGAACCACATTTTTCTTTAAATAAAAAATCCTAAATACACAGCGCAACTTAATGAACTTTAAAAAGACAAAAAAAAATGATTTAATAAAATTTGGAATTATGAAGTATTGAAAAATATTTTTTTATTAAACTATTTTAAGATGATCCACTATTCTAATGAGGAAAATTATATTTTTATTACTTATTTTTTTATTTGTTATTTTTTTTCGATATTTATTTATTTATTTACTTATTTAAAATTAGAACTGCTCACGAGAAAATCCCAATACAGAGCAGGGAAAACAAAACAATATAGTGTGATTACAAAATACAGTAGAAAATACGAAAACACTTGAAAATACATAGAATAAAATTTTTACAAGAAGGTGTTTTAACTTGGTTAAATTAAGATAGAAATACTTAAGTAATTAAAATAAAATTATGATTTTTTTAATTTATAATTCAAATTGAATTCTCAAAAAAATATTTTATCAAATAAGACCAAAAAAAAAAGATTTTTAAATGTTAAGTGTTTCCATTAACAATTTAAGATTTAGATTTGACAAACTATTTCATCTAAATCTGAAACTGCTTTTTCAAGATGATTTTAAGTCTTTAAACATTTTATATATGTTTTAGGGGTTGATATAGTAAACCAATTCATTTTTAAGCTTTTTTAAAATTATTACAAGTTTCGATTATCTTCATCATGCAATATCTTAACAGCTATTGATATTGTATAGTAATGTGAACAACCCTCTCTCCAGAATTCCTATGAAACGATTTTTTTTACTCTATATTTGTTTGTGAAAAGTTTTACTTAAACTTTTAATAAATATCACCACAGGGTTTTATCACAGAATAAAAAAATGCTTTCTATTGTCAAATTATCAGGTCACATAGTTTTATGTGAATCATTCTTATTTTAAATCGAACATTTGTTGCTAGATTTGAATTTTGAATACATGAAATTTTGAATTGCAAACTCTTGAAATACCCTAAATTCAGCCAGTTCAGTTATTATTGATCTTTTATAAAAAATTAACAGAAAGATAAAGTTTGCAAAGAAGCTTATCAAAACATTTTTCATATGACATAAGTGTGGCCTAGTAAAATTTTTTGGGATGCACTATTGCAATGTGATTGGCAATTGATGATGACTTGTCTGTGATTTTTTTTAGAGGCACTTTTTGGAAAAATCACTTCAAGGGTACACAATCACTATTACTTAGAGCCCTTGTATCTCAAATTTAATTGATTTGTAATACAGAACAATTATTTCACACAAACTTAGTTTTAAATTTATGAGATTTTTGTTTTAGTTTAAAAATCCAAGTGGTTTTGCAAATGCCCAAGAATTAGCTAATTATTGAACCAGCTCATTATGATTGGTAAATAGTAAGGTCTGCATATAAATAATTTTCATAATTTTATGTAAGGCTTAATATTTTACAATTTTAGGCCAATAAGCAGACTATTATTTGCTAGTTGTAATCACCAGGCATCATTTTCAGTCATTTTCGGTGCCTTCTAGATTTTTAAACAGAAACAAAAATTTTACTGAAAAATGTATTATACTATAAATTGATTGATTAAGGCCCGGTATACTTTGCGTCTCGGTTAAAGCTTGATTAACTGATTATAAAAAGTGATCACAGTCCAAACGCCAAGCCTTAACCGAGACTCAAATCACCAAGCCTAAAGGTACAAAGCTAAATTTTTACATAATAATAGAATCAAGTGATTTTTCTAAAAATTGCTTAAAAAAATCGCAGCAAATAAAATCAAGTATTCCATTGTTAAGAAATAACTGTTGACAAAACAACTTGTTCTATATTTCCTACTTTAAACATTCTTATTTTAAACTAGAAATTCGTACTTTAAATTTGTAAACCTAATTTTGAACTCAGTATTCCGATTGAATTTCTTTATCCAGAATTAGGAGTTTAACAACAGTATCTTTCAGGTGGCAGATTTGAGGGAGTTTGAAGAATTTTCGGATTACTTTCCTGACTTGGAAGCACATCCCTTATATCAGGCAGCTTTACGACAGTTAGAAGACGGAGGAATTCCCTGTAGGACACTGAGAACAGATCTTGTAAAATGTGGTTCTGATGGTGAATACCTTGCTAAATTGCACTGCCTACGACTGGCTTTTCAACACCTTCTAAGAGAACATGTAAATTATATATGGTTTGTAGATGCCGGTAGACAAATATTAGCTGATTTGTTATTATATGCTGATAAAGATCCCAAGGACTTTCTAATAGGTAAGAGTATCTCTTAATCTAAGTATCATATTTTTCTTTATATACAGGCTGTTACAAATTCACTTCTCACTTCAAGGATCTCGGAAACGGTAAGAAATTCAAATTAGCTTAAACCGGGGCCAAGTTGCATAATCAGGGGACCAATGCCTCTAAAAAATCAAGGTTAACATGATTAGTTGTCGAAATATTTGAAAAAAAAAACGAAATTTTGGAAATCCGTGTTTGTTTCACTTTCTCATGGCAATTTTTTGTCCTCTATCGAATGGCATATTCAATTTTTATATGTAACATTTCGTCTTTCCAGGACCATCATCAACTTAATTTTTTTTAAATATGATCCTGGAAATTTTATTACATTTTTTGCAAGCATTCGTGACCCCTAATCCTATACTGCCTTAGCATAAACTAGATTCAGACGTTTTATCTCGAAAAATTCATCTCCAACCTAAATTTTTTATTTAGATTTCTATGTTTATTGAATTATCGTGCACTCTAAGTGTCGTTAGACTATGTGAAATCCACCTTGTTATTTAAATTATTACCATCATACGTTACAATAAAACATTATTGGAGTTTTAATCTCCATCACCTGGTCATACATAATTCGATAAGTTGTTGCGTCAAAATTAAAACATTATTATAAAACACCCCGCAACTATCTTGATGGAAAACCGGTCCCGGTAGAATGATATGGAACTTTACCAAATGGTAGTCCTCAATGTGTTGATCAAAGAAGTCCATGGGACCTAGGTCTGAAATGCCTTCTGATGTTATCGAATACACGTACTTGATGACCATCAAGTCAAGTTCTCTGAAGGTGCTTCAGCTATTTTCTGAAGACTGAAGAATGCTGCAGATATGCTGATGACGGATAAGTGTTCAGCATGCGTAAAAACATAAGATGTCGCTCAAGCAGTACGTGTTGCTATCGCTGTTCTTCAGTAGGTGCTTCACCGATTTTCTGAAGACTGAAGCTATTTTGACCACGGATTCGCATTCAGCACACGAAAATACATCAAGAAACAGTCAGCTTGGTCACTTTATAAAAAAATGTTTGCATTTACCCGCCCTTAAATCATTGGACTTGATGGTCATCGAGGACGTGGATTCGATAACTTCAGCTTCAGAACAGTAGTTTTTCAGACCTAGGTCCAATAGACTTTTTTGATTGACACATTGAGGACTATCATTCGGCAAACTTTAATACCATTCGACCGGAAGCGGTTTTCCATAAGGATAGTTGCGGGGTCCTTTAATTTTATTATGACAAATTAATTCTTAAAAATGCATATGAACAATTAAAACTCCAAATCAATATTATACTTTAAAAAATTATAGTAAATGTTCAAAAACGTTTCCATTTTGGCAAATGTTGAAAATGAAGATAAGAGTAATATGATCGGAATTTATTATACCTATAACTGCAACTGTGAAAGAGCATATCAGATGTACTTGTATGAATATCCTGAAAAAAAATTAAGTCGAAATTTGTTTGAATTTTGAGCACTCAAGAAAACTAGAAATAACTATGAGCTCGGGATTAAAACTCTAATGTTTCATTGTAACGTGTGATGGTAATGTCTAAATAACTAGGTGGATTTCACAGGATCTAACGACACTTAGAGTGTACGATAATTTAAGAAACATAGAAATCTAACAGAAAAATTAGATAAAGGAATGCATACATTGAAAATGATTTTTTGGAGACAAAACGTCTAAATCTGGTTCAGGCTGAGGCAGTACAGTATTGGGGGTCATGATGGTTTGCAAAAAACGTAATTAAATTTCCAGGGTCGTATTTAAAAAAATGAAGTTGATGATGGTCCTGGAGAGACGAAACATTATATATAAAAATTGATTATGCCATTCGATAGAGGGCAAAAAGTTGCTATGAGAAAGTGTTCTTTTTTTTCAATATCACCTCAAACAAGGCTAATATGAAACAAAAATGGATTTCTAAAATTTCGTTTTTTTTTTTTAATATTTTGGATAACTATAATGTTAGCCTCGATTTTTTAGATTGATCGCCTGATTATGCAACTTTGCCCCCATTTAAGCTACTTCTTATCTCTTACTGTTTCCGAGATGCCTGCAGTGAGAAGCGAATTTGTAACAGCCTGTATTCAAGGTGATTCACAAACCAAAAATGAAACCTCGTATTCTTTGGTAAATTTTAAGGGGGGGGCTATCATGTAAAGTTTTTATCTAGGACGCCAGATAGAGGGTGTTAAACTTAAAATAATATTTTTAATTTATTTAAATAATTTAAAAACTAGTTAGTGAAATAATTTGGAATTGGGCACATACTTATGTAAACATTGTCCAAAATCTGAGGCCTTTTTCTAAAACTTAGATGCTCCAGTGGCGGAGATACAGGGTATCGATGGCATATTTTTCTAAATAATATACAAAAAAAAAATAAGCTTCACTTAATTACTAACAGTTAATTATGCTTAAAATAAGCTAATTCACTTTTAATTGTCCCAATAAAAAACAGAAAAATCAAAAAAATATTTCTAGGTTTATAACTTTTTAAAGAACTGAAATTGGAGCATGGTGGCTTGAACTCTAAATTGATTTATTTTGCTATAAGGAGCTACCGCCTGAAGTATGGTGAATTCACATTTTGTTAATGTCTTGCATTTCATTAGCTTGGAAAATTTTAAGTCCTAACTTGTTCTTAACTTAACTTAACTTGTTCTAGGATACGAAGAAATACTTCATTATATTCAAGATCCGAACAATTGGCGTGAATTAGAAGAAGAGCTGAGTTCTAAAAGAGTGAAAGCCTTAACATTTTATGACGTAGTTTTAGACTATATTTTAATGGACGCATTCGAAGATTTAGATAGCCCTCCTTCCTCTGTTACAGCCGTCATTCAGAACAGATGGTTGTCCAACGGCTTCAAAGAAACAGCATTGACAACAGCAGTTTGGTCTGTTTTAAAAGCTAAAAGGAGAAGACTGAAATTTCCAAATGGATTTATGGCTCATTTTTATACATTGTCAGAACAGTTGTCTCCCTTGTTAGCTTGGGGTTTTTTAGGATCTGATGAACTGTTAAGAGACACTTGCATATATTTTAAGGAACAAGTGATGGGATTTCTCTGCGATATTTTTAATTTTGAAAAATGTAAATATACTAGTGTAGAAAATTTAGCGATGGACGTTATTCACAATATTAAAGTAAGAGTCAACAATATCTGCCAAAGATTGAGTGCCCAATCATAAAACATTTTAACACTCTACGTAGATCTTTTTAGCATTCATAAATTAATTAAACGTTATCGTTTTCATTAGTATTTTATAATTTATTTGTAGGTATTTATTATACTTATATGACGATTAGTACAAAAACATTCCTCTTAATTAAGACCTATATTACTTATGATTTTTATTGTTGTCATTGAAACATAATTTTACGCTTTTTTGACAATGTTTTTAACTTCAAGTTTTTAATAAATTTTTATAATACCAAACTGTATAAATATTTGTTTCCCCAATATTGCTTAAAGGGAATAAAATAATTTTTACTTCTGACAAATTGCAAGAGACTGGTAAAATATTTCATATCTTAAGCAGTGTCAGTTGGAGAAAATTTAGAAACTTTTGTGATGAAAAAATTTAAAAAAGGTTACTGATAGGTAGATACAAACAGGTTTTTTCTTATTTTTTATAATTTTTTTAAATTTTTTAAAAGTTAAATCAAATTAATTTAAATGGCTAATGGGATTTTAATTTTGTAAAAAAAATAACTCATTAGTTGGTCATAAAAAAAAATACACACGTTTTCGAGATCTCAGGGTTGGCAATCTCTATTTTAATTTTTCATTTCAACATATGTTTGACATTTTTTCGCCAAATAAGATCTCCATGTGATCTTAGAAAAAAAAAAATTATGAAACCCACTACATTGTCAAAATATTACCATTTTTATTTTTTGACTCCATGAATTTATAGTACTTCCGTTGTACACGTTATTCTGGGACACCCTGTATTTATAATAAGTCACATTCAATTGCTACATCTTTGTTTTAAATGCTAAAACTCATAGCAAAACGGTGTGAGGTTGGACCGAAGACCCTGTCCGCAAGTGAGAAGGATTCAAAAATTTTCCACACGAGAATCGAGTCGCCGCTTGCTTATGCTTTTGGTTCGCTTATAGTTTTGGTTTGCTTGTGCGTTGTTTTGTCTTTTGTGCCTTTGGATGCTTTCTACGAATAAGGGTAAGTAAGCAAATTTTATATTTTTTCTCATACCTTATACAGCCCGCAAACGCAACACACATATATTTTCAAATTCTTTGTTACATACATGTTTGTATGTGTCAACTGAATGTATAATCAGTTGACACATACAAACATGTATTTTCTTATTTTTCACAGAATATTAATTTTTCTTAAATGAAGTTTGAAAATTGGAATGTTTGAATTAAATCAAAATTCAAATAGAAAGTAAATTTAAATTTGTGACCAATAAAAAAAATATCCGATTATATCCATCGGTTGATTTTGAGAAAATATATTTTTCTATATATAATATATAGATAGGACAAATTAAGATAAAGTTGCAGAATTTGATGACATACAGAAAACAAATAACCCATTTTTCATTTTAAGATTGAAACTAAAAATTTTGATTTTCGTTTTTATATTTTTAATCAAAAAAGGAAAGAAGTTGTCAATTTTTTTTAGAGAATTGAAATACGTAGTCATATTATTGTGGCACCTGTCAAGACGAAAAAACAACGTTCAAATTCTGTTTTTATGAATAGGTAGATAGTAACAGCCAGTTATTTTCAAAATTAAATATTGTAAATTTTCATTGATGAGTTTAGAGAAGAAAATATAATTTTCACATAAAAAAAATCATATATGCTAATTAATAATTAGGTAATGAGTTTGGGCAAATTTCGCTCCTCTTGTAATTCTAGTTTTCTAAACTTAGCCATTGTCAATTAAAATCTAATTTATTAAATTCATGTATCAAGTAAACCGAAAATTTTGTTTGGTCTAATGGTTGGGATTTTTGTTTTCAAAACCTTCTTTTAAAGGTGAATAATTTGTCATTTTGACAAAAACAAGAAAAACAAACCATATCTTATGATATAGCACCGTCCAACGTCCATAAGGAAAACAAAACTATAATAATATTTCTCCATCCAAGTAGACGCTACGGCTAATATAATTACATATTTGAATTTTGCACAAGTGTCCTAATAATGTTAGTGATAAAAGATGTGTAAAATTTCATGTATTCCTACTTACTTATTATATATATACTTTTTTTTAGTTTTTTTTTGATATAAGATTCAGGCACCCCTATTTAAACTCTTTATTTTGCAAATATTTTTCTCACAAAAATTCTGTATGTGAATCTAGAAATAATCATTAAAAAATGTTATGAAAATTTTAAGTTAATTCCATTGTTTTCAACAACATAGCGCACTTGAGATTTACTAATTAAGAAACTGTTTCTACTATCCGGATTTTATAAGCTAGTTTGAACATTTAATAATATTTGACAATACCCCACTGGAAGAATCAGTCTTAAAAACAGGAATTTTATGTCATCATGAATTGGATGTCGACCTTGTGAATAGGCTGTAACATATTACAAGATCCAGTTGAAACTTATAGAGGTAGACCTATTGTAGAAATTTGCATCTTATTTTAAAATGGAAGAATGAACTACACGAAAAGATTAAATGCTAAAGTTATTTGTTTGAGTCGAAAGCCGCAACAAGTTAGTCAACTTCATATATGACTATCAAAAATTCCTGGGACAGATATACTGTTAAATTAAGTCAGAATTGGAGAAATTGAAATTGAAAAAGAATATGTTGAATTACATCGAAATGAAAAATAGTAATGACTGTTGTACTAGTTATTATTTATAAAATTAGTGTATATATGTATATTTAAGTATTGTGTAATATTGGTAAAGTAAATTAATAACATTTACCGCAGTAAATACCATCTAATCCCATGGTATTAGAAACATATTTTTTTTTTTTGTTTCGATTTGATGTATCTTCCTTTCTCTTTCCGATTTAACATGAATATGTACAGAGGTGGTACACGAGAGTTGGAAAGAACGGGGTATACTTACATTCCCTATTTTTTTCAAAACCAAGCATGAAGTCATCGAGCATATGTAATTTACTTATAACCAGTGTATCTTGTATAACCAACGATGCACAATACAGGTTATTTAGCTATGGTCAAGATGCACTGAAATATCAAAGGTTTAAATAAAAATAAATTGTACAAAAATTTATAAAAGATGGTCCAGAATTTTAATTATTATTTTGTAGCTTACATAATAAAAATATATGGATACTTTATTATTTATGCTTCGTTATATACCATATTTTAAAAGAGATCTGTATATTTAAAACTGAATTAAGTGTGCTTATGAATGAATGACCACTTGATGAATTTCAAATTCAATTAGTAAGTATTTAAATATGTACTACTCCTTGTATACGATGGCCATTTTAGAACAGCTTCTTACTTATACTGAAAGTAAGAACATCATAAAGTTATAATTTAGTAGCATCTGACCGAAATTATGACTAATTATTTTGTAGCAGCATTGAAAACACTTGGTTTATAACTACTTAATCACAAGTTGCACATACAATTTTGTGTTTGTGGTTCTAAAAATGTTGCAACTGTAATGTTTAGAAATATATTCTCACGCAGAAATAATTATAATGATTTGTCGTGGAATATGATAGATGGGATCGGTAACAACGGCATGGGCCCTCGGTGGAGACCTCGGGAGTTCTAATCGAGCTCCACGTTGGGCGCCATGTCGCGATATATGACCGTTTGTGCCTAATGTTTGAGAATTGTGCGGGGAATTAGCAACATGGGCTCGCCGCGAAGACGTCGAAGCTGGACTTCGAGCCCCACGTCGAGCGCCATTTCGCGGAATATGATCTGAATGCGGTGTTTGGTCGGCATGGGTCCTCAGTGGAGACATCGGGAGTTCTAATCGAGCTCCACGTTGGAAACCATGTCGCAACCTGTGATCTGGGATGTTAGTTCCCTTGACCGGGTTCCGNATCTTCTGCGCACGTATTAAACATATTTTATTTTTGTTCATATTAACTCATTTCCTAAATAACATGGAATTCTTCTAGTAATTAATTTTTTTATCCTTTTAAGCGCTACCCAACCGTAAGTTTTATACTAATAGCTGAAATATTATCTAGCATCAGTATATCAACCACATTATTCCTGTTGTTAGATGCTATTATGGTGGTCTAGAGGCAACGGCCTCGCTTTGGAATCCAAAGGTTCGGGGTTCGAATCTCAGACAGAGCAAGACTTTTTTAATTTAAATAAAATTCGAAACCAACTTTAAGTTTACCGTCAATTGCAGCCCACATATCTCATCATATACATTTCAGGCTCCTTCAGAGACCTGCGTACCGTCCGAGGCTGAGAACCTCCGACGAAGACCTTGACTCCGATTGTGCCGGCTCCATCGAGAGACCCGCACCTCGGTACAGGGTACATACATAGGCTCCTACGAGTACTATAATTCAGACTCTATGGAGATTCCGCAAACCCGAGGCAACTTTCCTCGTCAAACGCGCTCGACACGGCGCTCGACGTGGGGCTCGACCATCGTCGTCGAGATCTCCCCCATGAGCTCGTGTCCTAGACACCACGTCTGTAGGCCATATCCACCACAGACCTCAGTCGTTTGAGAACCTAGTGCGACCTGGCGTCCAAAGTGGCGATCCATTTGAAACTCCTGGCGTCTCCACCGCGGACCCGGGTCGAGGAAACTAATAATTCTAACCCAAACTATCAGCATTCACGATATGGCGTTCGACGTGGGGCCCGAAGCTCGGCTTCGACGTCTTCGCGACGAGCCCAGGTTGCTGAATTACCCCGTAATTCTCAAATATTAGGCACTTCAGATCATCCACGACATTAAGGTTTTTAGAAGTCCAATTTTCCTTACCATTGCATTGTCTTCGTACAGCTTCTTCAGCGTGTCCCAAACATCCTGGGCAGTTCTTGCTTCTTTCATGTGTGGGTACAGAGCTGGATCTAAAGTTAAAATCAACTTTGCCTTGGCTTTCAAAATAACAGCTGAATCTGTTTCTGTCCCATCTAGACATCCTGACAGCCCTTCCAGTACAAACACATTTTCTATTGCAAAACACCATTCTTGGTAGTTCCTACGATCTGATAATCTCGGGACGCTGGTCAAGTAGTTAACGCCCATCTTGTGTTCCTCACCTTAGTGAGACTTCACAACTAACACAGTACATGTATTTACTGTCTACGAACTGTATTTTAGTCTTAAAAGGTTCTCTGGGGTACTGGGCCCATAACCTTTTAATGTAAACGTTATAATCCAGAGATTTTAAGATAATACTCGAGTGAGAAATAACTCTCGACACGTTTTTGTGATCAGTAGAACAACACTGTTTTTATTTGCCAAGCTTACTCCAACAGAATATTGTCACAGAGATAAGTTTATCTTTTTGTAACACAATTAATGAAACGACTCTGCTTTTAAATATCTTAATAAGGAACACAATTAATGAAACGACTCTGTTTTTTAAATATTTTAATAAGGGAATAACAAAATGTCGTGTAAGATGATTTTCGCGTAGTGTTGAAGCGACATGGGTCCGCGGTGGAGACATCGGTAGTTCGAATCGAGCCCCACGTTGGGCGCCATGTCGTGGAATATGATCTGAATTATTAGTAACATCGACATGGGTCCTCGGTGGAGACATCGGGAGTTCTAATCGAGCTTCGCGTTGGAAACCATGTCGAGCTCTATGATCTGGGATGTCAGTTCCTTTGACCTGGGTCCGCGGTAGAAACGCACGGAGTTCACGGGGATCGTCACTAGGGACGTCAGGTCGCATTATATTCTCAGAAGACTGTAATCTGTGGTGGATATTGCCTACAGACGTTGTGTCTAGGACACGAGCTCGCGGGGGAGATCTCGACGAAGAATGTCGAGCCCTCCTTGAGCGCCGTGTCGGGTTAGACCACATAGGCGGTGATCGTGTGTTCGGGGGAAATCCTGAGCGTGGACGGTCGATGTACCAGAATTGCTTTGAGAAAAAAGGCCGGCTCCGTCACCTACGACGTAGTCGGCTAAGGGGTTTACGCTTACCATGGCACCCGAACGCGATGCGCATTGCTCCCGCTGGATACCATTTCGTGAAAAAGCTGAATAAACTGTATCGTCGTTGCCAACGGCTCCACGTTCCGGAACACCCGATATCGGCGGTAGGCCGCTATCGGGGCCGGACCGCGAACCGTGGTTGGACTCATGGGATTCTCCGGACCCTACCAGTTGGTACGTAGGTTGATCCTCGTCCCGAGTATCTGCGGGTGACCCACTTCGTCGTAACTCATGAGTGCTACTCGACTCCGTGAGTGCGTCGTGAGGGGTGGTCGAGGTGGTATCAGTAATCCGCTTAGCAGCAGACCTCAACGCGTACGGCGCTGTGGCTGCGCCGTGCCGCGTACTTCCGCGAGCTACTACCTTCGGTCCCTCAGACTCTTTTCATGCAACATCGAGATAGCGTTGGGGAAGGAGGCCATTTCCTCTTTCACCCGGAATGTCGAGAGATCTTTCGCCGGCAAACAGGTGTGAGGGCAGTCCGTGTAACCGCTGGTCTCTCCGGTTGGGGACGAGGTCTCGTCCAGCTCAGTCTTGATCATCGAGTCACGATCTGATTTATTATTTGTTGTATCTTCGAGGGCACCAATCCTCGTAGCACTGGATATCGAAGTCACGTCGCAGGGATACATCTTACCCCGTACGACAATGTCGGAGTAAGCTCTTTTGCTCCGAAAGTTTTGTAGACGTCTGGTAGAAACACTGACTCTACTATTAAAATGTGGATCTCTCGAGGGAGCCCTAGAAGCAAGGACAACTTCTTTACTAAATTTGGAAGTACGCCGCCACAATAACGTGCGTACTATTGCCTTGTGCCTGTGGAGTTTGACGAGGAAGATTGCCTCGACGAGTGACCGCCTAGAGGTTTGACGAGGAAAGTTGCCTCGGATTTGCAGATCTCGATTGAATCTGAATGATAGGTCTCGTAGGAACCTATGTATGTACTCTGTACCGAGGTGCGGGTCTCTCGATGGAGCCGGCACGATCGGAATCAAAGTCTTCGTCGGAGGTACGCAGCCTCGAACGGTATGCAGGTCTCTGGAGGAGCCTGAAATGTATCGCTGTTTCGTCGCAGGGGGCGATCGAACAGGATCTTCGCCTTAGGTTGGGCTACCTCGGGCGGTACGCAGGTCTCTGGAGGAGCCTGGGGTATCGCTGTGTCGATGCGGGTGGCTATCGCACAGGATCTTCGTCGGAGGTGGTCAGTCTTGGACGGTATCGCAGGTCTCAAATGGATCCTGGAAATTTACCGCTGTTTCGATGCAGGGGGCTATCGAACAGGGTCTTCACCTCAGGCTAGGCTACCTCGGGTGATATGTCTCGTGAAGCGAGTAATGGTTGCTATGCACTATTAATATCTCGTCGAGGAATGGCAGCCTCGACGGAAGCCTCGTGAAGCGAGCCTGTGAGCTTGAGCTCCAAAGTTCTTGAGCTTGATGACAGGGTTTTTTCAATCAAACCGTGGAAGACATGTTAAAAGTATATATTGAAAAAAATTAACAGACAATAAAGATTCACAATTAACATATACAAGTTATTTATCATGAATAAGATTTGTTACACAATCGCTCTGTATCGCTTTCTTGTACCATGCACTACCACTGAAGTATTGCGAACGCCGGAAGATGACGTTCGTTCGCTTTTCTCATATCTCCATACTTTTGGCGGACCGGTCGTGAATTGTCCGCCAAAATTTCCAATAAAAAGCGCTCTTCGTCGCTGTCGACGTCGGGACTCGTTTCCCTCTGGCCTCTCCGGATAGTCGATGTCGGTGTCGGGGATTTTGGAGCTTTCTCCCATTTTGAGAAAACTCCACCCGCGGTTTCGGCTTAGGCTACTGAGCATCGCATCCAACCGCCAGAGCGGTGGGATCTTCGGAAGACGGTCCTTTCGGCCCAAAGACGGGGAAATTCGAAACATCGGTGAAATCTTCCCCGTCTTCGTAAAAGGGCTTACGGAGGTCTTATTACTGGATGGATTTTATTGAGCAGTGGACTGGTGATGCACGGCATGAAGTAGTGTCCTGGTTGGAGGGTTCGGCCGAGATCGCGCGGACACTTTCGGCGGCAGCTATGAAGACGTGAAAACCTATTATGGCTTAGCTGGCCGTTAGTAGTCGCGCGATTCGGCTCGAATCTGGATATGACAACCACCTAGGGATACTCTAGTGTGGTTGGAGGGTTTGGCCAAGATCGAATGAGCGGAACGACTGAAAACGCGGAAAACGTGAAATCCGCGTTTCCCCGTATAACGGCGTTTTAGCTCATTCTATTCGGACGAAAATTTTGTGAGATAATGTCAGCTACTTGAGGAGTGCTGCATTAAATTTTGACACAGATCGCTGAATAACTTGTGCAGTTATTGGCGATAGCGTCCTTGACCATTTCGAAAGTGTGGTAAAAATAGTTTCCAAATATCGCCTCGAAGCGTCCCGGGGTTCGTCTGCAGGTTGCGAGAGTATCGGCAGTGGACACTGCGCGCTAGGATGGCAGACCCAGGAGAGATCGGTCGCGATGCGGGTGACATTGGAAACATCGGTGAAATTGGTCTTTGGATGCGCTATCGCCGGGAGGATCGAGGTCGGGTTATGGGGCAACGTCTGCACTGAGATGCAGAGCCGCGGAAATTGCTCCCCGACGGTATCGAGTTCGATGTCTGAAATGATACCGTGGCGGCTTTTTTTATTTGCCCGGCCGACGGCGATTAGTTTCGCAACCGTGGCGGGTTTGTTTTTTGGATTGGAAAGGTAGGTGAATATGATTGTTTCGCCTCCTTCCCAATTCAGCGGTCTCCGGCATATCCGTAGGTATAAGACTACTTCTATGAATATACTGGGTGTTCTGAAATCCTGAAGCTCGCTCGAAGGGTGGAATACGACAAAAATAAGTTTTTATACAACTCATTATATTAAATTATTTTTTCCCAAACTTTAAATTTCATAAAAACTCATAAGTTTGGTAATTTGTGTCAATTTGTTTCTTCGTGTGTAACTTTCTGTCAGTGTAGTAAGTTGAATAAACGTCAAATTTTGAATTCAAGATCAAATATTTCTGACCATTCGACATCAAAGACGCCGCCGTTAGCTTTCGCTTCTAGTAGTTTTCTATTCTGGTATTAGATTAGATCCATGGTGATATGAATAGATTTGACAGTTTGCTGTCAAATCGATGGTGATTTTTTGTAAACAAATTAAATTATGAACGAAATTAAATGGTGAATTCTTGTGAACAGTAATAGTTTAAAAAAGGACAGTGTTTGTGGGTGTCATTAATTTAGTTTATTTAGAGACTATGCAACCTCAAATGATAAATTATTCTTTAACTGAAATTGTCATATGTTTCATAGTAGTCGGATATGCAGCTGTGGACTTAGTTCCTTGCGATAGGACACGGAGAGTTTTTTACACGAGATGGGGTGTTATAAGTGATGGTCCTGTAGGTTCTAATTATACACAAGACAGCCATTGTGAATGGTTAATTAAAGCAAATGGTACTAATAAATTTATTACGTTAATTTTTCGTAATATGGGAACTGAGTGTTCTTATGATTATGTATTTGTTTATGATGGTGATTCTTTTAATTCTCCTCTTCTGGGTAGTTTTAGCGGAAAAACAGAACCTCAACAAGTTATAGCCACATCTGGGTTTATGCTTGTACTGCTATATAGTGATACAAATTATGTTTTAGATGGATTTAAAGCAGAATTTTCTGTAACGGATTGTCCAAATAATTGCTCTAATCATGGTGTTTGTTATGAGCATCAGTGTATATGTGAAGGTGATTGGGGTGGTTTCGATTGCTCTAGGCCGCTATGCCCAGAAAATTGTGGTAGACATGAGGGCCATGGTCATTGTAACCAAGGATTGTGTATCTGTCGGTCGGGTTATTCTGGCCAAGCTTGTAGTTTATATGAGAAAGATGATGTAGGTAACAAATGGCACTGGCTTTCTCATTCTGAAGGAGGATTTCAACCTCGTGCTGCCCATTCAGCTGTATATATAGAAATTACTGACTCTTTATATGTATTTGGAGGATATAATCTCAATACTATCCTTGGAGATTTAGAAATTTATAATTTTCAAACAAGTAATTGGAGGAACGAAAATGGTGAGGTACTTCAAAATAAAAATTTATTAAATTCTGTTGATCCAAGTTCAGTGGCAAGCTTGATTGAACATGCTGGACGTGACTGGGAACAGAAATGGGGTATTAATACTAGAACATCATTCTTAAGGAATTTATTATATACAATAAGTAACAATACAACATATACAAGGCGAAAGCAGAGACATTCAACGATAATAGAAAATGATCACGAACCAGCAGCACGGTATGGGCATGCAGCTTGTGCAATATTCCGAGGATTTGTACTTTTTGGAGGTAAATTGCATAATGGTAGTTTGGCTAATGATTTGTGGTATTATGATGTTCAAACTAGAACTTGGCAATTAAGAGGACAGTTTTCACTAGTTCAGCCTCCTTCGTTAACCAGACATACACTCACATGTATAAATAATGTTATTTATTTATTTGGTGGTAGCACTCTTGATGGAGAATTTTCCTCTACATTATATAATATAAAGTTATCTAAAGGGTTTGATGAGATGTGGCAAGAAATTAATCCTAGAGGTGGAAAGCAATTAGATGTTCGTGTAGTAGCCCATACTATGGTTTATCATCGTTCAACAAACTCTTTAATAGTATATGGTGGGATTGTACCTGGAGTAGCTAGATTTTCTAAACTTTCAGATAGAATGTTCTCATTTCAATTGGATAATCGTTATTGGACAGAAATACATTACACTCGTGAACATTTGCGTGAAAAATTTGTACCTAGAGAACGTGCTTTCCATACAGCTAATATATTTGGAAATTATTTAATTATATTTGGTGGTTATTCACATAGACACAATAAAGAAGAAATTTGTTATGACAATCAGATGTATTTATATCATTTGGGTTGTCATACATGGGTTAATCCCGATATATTAGGAAAATCCAATGAATCAAGATATCCTAAACAACAAGGTAAGTTGTACATAATTTCTGATTAGTTTTTATGCGGCTTATTAAACAGTAGAAATATATTTACCAAGTATATAATTTTTCCAAAAATATTTATGGTTGTTAAAAATAAATTGTGATTGGTGATGGGTCGTTATTCCAATAACGTTATTTTGGAACGTTATTTGATTGGAACGTTCCGGAACGTGACCAACTTCTCTTGTAACGCGTTACTGAGGAACGAACGTGCGACAGAAATATATAGAACATATGTAGAACAAGCAAACAACTAACAAGCATGCAATGAGTTGTTTTGGCGTTGTAAGGCTGTAACCGTCAGGTGTCGTATTGTAACGTAACTTTATTTTATAACCACAAAAAGAAAGTAACATAAACAGAACGTTTTGCATTATGAAAATATTGGAATGTAGAAAATAATATACAGGGTGTCCCGGAAATGGTGGGCAATCTCTCGGATATGGATAGATAATGAGAAAATAATGTCACAAGTTCATATAAAATTTTTTCTTCCGGGCTCACCCTGTAGAGTTAATAGCTCTTGAAGTTGAGAATTAAAAATGTTTTTTTTGCTGTAACTTTTGTATTTTTCAATAAATTTTGAAAATTTTTTGGCTGGATCTATAATTTTTGAAGCTGCTTTGGATGATAATATGAAATCCTCGATAATAATTGTGGGGGCCTGGGGGCAAAGCACCCCCCACCAAAATTTCTAGAAAAAAAATGTTTGTTCCACTACTTATACCCCAAATTTTCCATCATTTTATAAAAATTTATGGTATTTTACGTAAAAAAGGTATACTTGTTGAATATCCATAAAATAGATATTTTTTTAGATAAACCCGTTTAAAGAAGAAGGTACCATTTAATTTGAGATATTTTATTTAATTGAAACACAGATTTAATCGTGGTTGGCTTTGACAGAGTATGCCAAAGGCAATTAAATTGTCAAACTTGTCAAATACATAGTTTTAAATCTAAGATTCATCTCATATTAACTCATAATTTGTTATAAAATATGGAGTATTCCAATGAAGAATATGCTGATATGCATTTAATGTACGGGCGGGCTCTTTGTAATGCTTCGGCAGCGAGAAGATTTTATCAGCATTCTTATCCTAATAGAAGGATTCCGGATCGCAAAATTTTCGGACGTATTGATCAGAGATTAAGAGAAACTGGTAAAATACGATTACTATTATTAAACAAAATGGATATTAAATAAATTTTAATGTCTTTAGGTCAGTTTGCTTCTCCAAAACTTGCATCGTCAGTATACAGGATTAATCTCGTAGACATAGGATTTTGCTCATGTCTCTGAAGAAACCATTGAGAAAACTGTACTCTTGCACGAAAACCATCAGGATTAAGAGCATGTACTTTTTGGATATGGTAAGGGTGAAGAAGCTGTTCTCTTAAGGATTCTTGCAACAGTGGTCTTTGGAACATTGGTAAAAAAAAAGATAATGACCTAATGCTAACTGTTGGATGAGCAGCAACTTCGTCCAGTATATTTTCCTCTACTTCAACTATACGTGCTATTCGCGGGCACACCTGTTTGTAGTAACTGAAGCAAACTGACCTAAAGACATTAAAATTTATTTAATATCCATTTTGTTTAATAATAGTAATCGTATTTTACCAGTTTCTCTTAATCTTTGATCAATACATTCGAAAGTTTTGTGATCCGGAATCATTCTATTAGGATAAGAATGCTGATAAAATCTTCTTGCTGCCGAAGCATTACAAAGAGCCCGCCCGTACATTAAATGCATATCAGCATATTCTACATTGGAATACTCCATATTTTATAACAAATTATGAGTTATGAGATGAATCTTAGATTTAAAACTACATATTTGACAAGTTTGACAATTTAATTGCCTTTGGCATACTCTGTCAAAGCCAACCACGATTAAATCTGTGTTTCAATTAAATAAAATGTCTTAAATTAAATGGTACTTTCTCTTTAAACGGGTTTATCTCAAAAAATATATATTTTATGGATATTCAACAAGTATACCTTTTTTACGTAAAATACCATACATTTTTATAAAATGATGGAAAATTTGGGGTATAGTGGAACAAACATTTTTTTCTAGAAATTTTGGTGGAGGGTGCTTTGCCCCCGGGCCCCCATAATTATTATCGAGGATTTCATATTATCATCCAAAGCAGCTTCAAAATTTATTGAAAAATACAAAAGTTACAGCAAAAAAAACATTTTTAATTCTCAACTTCAAGAGCTAATAACTCTACAGGGTGAGCCTGGAGGGAAAAATTTTATATGAACTTGTGACATTATTTTCTCATTATCTATCCATATCCGAGAGATTGCCCACCATTTCCGGGACACCCTGTATAATGGCTATGTAGACATTCATTTTATTTGTGAAGGTGAAAACTGCAGATTGCTATTAATACATATTGTATCTATTAATACAACGAATATTATAAAAATGAACTTTACACTAAAGAAGCAAAAGAAAACAAAAAATGTAAGTACAATTAGGTAGTACAAATAAGAAATGTTACAAATATTTTGCCAAAAAGAATATCGGTTGTCAATGCATCCAAATAATAAAACTTACATAGTTACTATTGTTATATTACACATCATAGTCCCTTAAAGTCAGCCATTATGTCGCAAAACGTACTAGGTGTCAAACTTCCAGACGTAACCTCGTTCCAAAATAACCTTATTTTAGAACGTTATTCTTTTGCAACGTTCTAAGTTATAACATTATCGACTTTGAGCTGTTATTCCCATCACTAATTGTAATACAATATGTTTTGTTATTATGGAGGGTATTATAATGTACTTTTTGATGTAGAACTGAAATACTGAATGTTCGCATTTTCTTAGTATTTTCACTTTTCTTTAATTAAGGTTTCATTGACTGGCTAGCTGCCTAAGGATTGTTAACGACTCCTAGATTTAAAAAATAATTAGTGTCACTATACAAAAATTTTCATACTTTTTTTTTCAGAGAAAAACAGTATTTTCATTGCTTACACAAAAAAGTTTTATAGATTCGTAAGCTTGTAACGTACTTTACTCGGTTGCCAAATTTTTGTAACACCCTTTATATATTTTACTTGGTTTTGAATTTGCGGTGGTGACGGTTCGGTTCAGACGTTACTTGTGGCTGCCCCCGGTATACTACCAACTCTAAACGGAATCTTAATTCATAAGTGCAAATTTTAATTTACTAGATTTATTGACGTCACTGACGTCCCTATCTGGACGCCTACTTTATGACGACCCTTGACTACTAGTTTATCGGCGGCGGTGGTCGGCAGCCGGCGGTGGTGAGTGACGTCACAGAAACGTACTCCGGATTAAATCTTTTTGTGCGGATTGTCTCGGGCGCCAGTTTCCCAATCGGTTACGTGGGGGAAACTCCACGTGAAACCTACCCTCGGTTTAGAGTAAGTACTCGGGATAGCTGCAGTGAAGAAAGTTTAATTCCAGGGGTCTGTTATATTTCTCTTAATTTCAAGCAAAGTAGTTCTCTGAGTGTAGTGTTATTTTCCTTTCAAAATAAACGGTCTTATCAGTGTAGGTCACAAAAAGATAAGCGGACCTCTTTTTTACTGATCGGAATTTTATCAACTTTGTCGGCGTTAAGAATGAATACAAACGGGAATTATATTTACTANTCGGGTGGCGGTCTCTGGTCGGTGTTCAGGTCCTCGGGGTGGTCCTCAGGTTGGCGTTGGAGTTCTTCGAGTTCTGGCAGCGAACTGAGGATTCTCGTACAGGATCGTTGGTTTTATTGATACAATCCCCCCTTGACTAAGCAGGAGTCGTGGTGGGATGATGCGCGCGGCCCTCGACAAAGTGGGGCAAACGGACGGTTCGACTCGACTCGCGGTTAATTGCTCTCACCCAATTAAACTAATTAAATAAATAACTGGCCCACGGCCTTGCATAAAACTGGAAATTAATACCGGTTCATTACATCCCCCCCTTACTTCGGTGAAAAATAAAATAAAAGAATTTTATTTTATTTTTCTTTCTTAAAATTTTAAACTTATCTCTATCTATCCTACCAAGGTGCGTACCCCATACTAACCCTTTATTCTGGGGACACGTTCACCTTTTACAAAACGGACTAGCTTAAGACTACGTAATGTCGGTTCTCTTCCAAGTATTCTGCTCTTGCAGCGGTCCTCTTCGGTTCTATTCTTCTCTTCTAATTCTCCTTCCAGTGCAGAACATCGAATTTCAGCCTCGGATGGCTTGTGTCGGTGTCATACTGGATGGATGTCTTCCCCCATGGACAATGCAGTCCCTCGAAGTTTATGCAGCATAGCTGTTCCTTCCAGGGGCCCTTAGGCCCACTCGGTATGACGGCGTTCTCATATCAGCCGGTTAATCGGTTGTCGGTACAGGTTTCAAATCCTTGATATGAATCTTCCTCAATTTCTTCCCCGTCTCGGATTTCAAGTCATAGGCCACGGGTGAAATTACTTTAATTACGGTATACGGTCCGGAGTATTTCGGAGCTAGTTTTGCCGCAAAACCTCTAACAGCGGACGACAACGGATTCTCCCTCTTCATTACCCGGTCTCCCACGCGACATCGCCAGTCACGCCGGCGGAGATTATAGTAATGACTTTGCGTGTTAAAGGCATGTGACAAATTTAGTTTTACTAGATCGAAAACTTCTTGCAGTTTCGATACACGGTTTGCTCGGTTCTCACGGTCGATATCGGACGGCCCTTCCTCTGGGATAGATTCCTTATTGCGGTACAGTGCCTTCGGTACTTCCAACTCTCGGCCAAAGTTCAGGAAGGAGGGTGTGAATCCTGTAGATTCATGACGGGCGCTGTTGATTGCAAATTTGAAATCGG